>NW_001865072.1:112397-148938 GCF_000002865.3 Monosiga brevicollis MX1
GCAAAATAACACGTGCAAGTGCCATGAAACAACAGCAGCAACAGCAACGACATGGTATCGATAGGGATTGCGCAGCACGTACGAGGCTTGGCAGCGAGTAATATGCGGGCGCAGGATGGCCGGCAAGGTACCTAGCACAGCCTACCCGCCACGCGAAGGCAAAAAAAAAAAAAAAAGAAAAAAAAAAGTGTGAGCTTTTCCAGGGAGGCAGGTGCAAGAACCACGATGTACCAATACTTACCGCGGCATCACGGTGGCTGGCGTCCACAAGAACGGCGACGAGGGTATCTTCATGACGCTGCAAGTACAGATGACACTGCGATCGTGCCTCCTCGCTGCGCGCAGGGATGTGCTCAAAATAGTGCTGAAGCCGGTCGTCCAGCGCCAATGACGGCACGCGAGAGACGCTAGGAGAAAAGGGTTCAGTCACGCGACTGCTTTGACTGCCTCGGGTGCTGGTGGCCTCGTCGGTTTCTGTAATGGTGGCCATGCCGGCGGTTGCTGGCGTGCCGGGCTGCTCAGGGCTGTAGTAGCTCAAGCTTGAAGCCTGCGAGTTGGCTGGTAGCGGCGCAGCCGTCACAGAGGCCTGACCAGGCCGCGACAGGCTGAAAGACGCCAGGCCCAGATTGAGATCCGTTTCGAGCCGGGGATACATGGAAAATTGCGACCGTTGCACATGTGATGCGTCCAGGTTGAGGTTTTCAAATGCATCCACGGGTACAGCCATGTCCTTCTCCACCGAATCAAGGTGTCGATCCTGAGCGAAGACCGTCAAGACGTGTGCATCGTCTACAAATCCCAAAGATGCACAATGTGACGAAAGCAAAAACATCGCGCGCGCCACGCGAATAGATGTTTTCAAAAGAGTAGAGCCCAGCACCATCAAACTAGTTGCGGCAGAGTTGACACACCAGCAAGACGCAAGTGGTGTGTGCCCAAGCTGACGCGCGCCTCAAAGGCGGAGGGTGTCATCTGCCGCAGAGATGGGTTGCGACTCTGGGCTCGGTTGGGGCCAACTAAATGGGGGGTCCCCGCAAAGACCGCAGGCATCAAGAAGAAGCCAGTGAGTTGCATCACAGGACCGACAACTGCTGCCATGGAAATAGCATGCCTCGAGCAGCATCGCATGTACTTACAAACATTGGCAGCCATGCCACTCTGGCTCACAAGGGGGGACTGCAAGCGGCGGGGTGAGACAGCCGGCACAAGACCTGTACAGACACCAGCCTAAGTTGAGAAAAAGCAACAAGCCAATCGAGGCACGGGCCGGCATGCGCAATGGTCGCCACGCGATCATGCACTTGATTGCTGCTTACTGGAGGTGCTGCTCGATGACGAGAGGTTGTGACGACGGCCGGCGGATTTGGGCGAGTAGGTGCGGGTTGAATGGCGGCTGGACGGGCGAATACTCGTGCTTTGCGCCGTGGGCGTAGAGGGTGAGTCCAAGAACGAAGCGTTTAGCTGAGGCCAGGCATGCAAATGAGGGGTCATGGCGGCCCGCGCTGGACCACAAGGCACATTTGCACCAAGCACTCTGCAGCCCACATACGCTGTTGACTGGGGTAGGTGTGAGCGCTGGAATGGCCGGTAGACTCTTGCGAGACAATGTCCGAGTCGTTTTGTCAGGCGTGTCAAGATCGGCCCCGCTGTTGGGACGCCGGCTCTCTTGCAGACGCTTCTCGTCCTCTTGGAAACGATAGTATCGATTCTATAGGGGAAGGCGCAGGGCAGTAGGTGGTGAATGAGGCTGAAATGCAATAAAGACAGCGGTTCGGAGGTGGTTGGCAGAGCGAGCGCAGTTGGCGCAGTACAGACATTGCTGTTGAGAAAGCCGTAGCGGTGGCAAATATTGGTTATCAGACCAGCCGCCAGCATGCGTTCGCCTAGGCGGGTAGCCTCGACCTCATCACGTGCTTGCCCGATGGTCACGAGAAGTTGCACAAACTCGCTGCCGATGAAGCAGAGCTCTGAGCGGCAGTTGGTCGCAAAGTCAACGTAGCATCTAATAAAGGGGACAGGGCCGCCACTGGCCTATACCGGGGGAGAAGGCATGACCTTGAGAGCACGGGCGCAAGTGCTGAGGGGCGGGGACAGAGAACAAGCTTGACTCACCAGCATGGCTTCGCGAATGTGGGTCGCCCGCTTGGCCAATTGGCGTCGCTCCAGCTCGCCAAACGATGTGGTAAACTATTGAGAATCACACAGGACCAACATGATGGAAAACGCTGTGAGACCCTGCCGGGACAAGACGCCTTTTCAGCGCAGGCCAGTCGGCGTCATCATGCAGAACCTCGGCAGACAACTAAGCTCGTGCCACGGGCCAAAGCTCGCGTACCTGAGGACGCAGGAAGAGCATAATGTGGTCTAAGATGGCATCAGGCAGCTGCGAGCAGACGATGCTGCGTGCAGAACAGAACGTCAGGATCAGCACGGGCAAAGGAAAAAGAACTTCACTTGCAAGCTCTGATCTGCTTGAGGGGCTGTTCGATGCCCACCTCTGTTGAAAAAGGACGGCCGCCCCTCTTATGGCGTCTTGGCTGCACAAATGGCGCACAAGCTCGGCCGTCTGAATGAAGGCGCTGTTGTGTTCCTACGAAATGCAAACGTCGTTCTCGGCCTGTGAGCAGGCATGAAGGGACTGTGGCTGAAGCAAGGCAGAACGGCCATAAAGATGGGTCGGGGTGGCGGGTGCATACAGGAGCGATGCGAAGCCGCGGCAGCGCAGGGAAGACGCTTCGGATGACGTCTCGTGGCGGGCAGACGTGGGCGAAGAGGCGTGTCAGGATCCGAGTGCACAGGGCGGAGAATTTGCTACGGTCGCCACGGACCGACTACACGCCAAAGCATGGAACAAATAGGGCCGGGGTTGTGGCTGAGCGGTGAAGCGCAAAGCTGAGGCACCAATTGCGATTGGCAGAGGCTGGCGGGACAGGCTAAGCATCAACAATCAAGCGCATCTATACCGCTTTAATGAATTCAAAGCCATTGTGGTAAAACTGGATGCCATCGACAATTTGGCGCAACTGTGAAGCAAGCGCGCTCGTGTCCATGCTCCAGTGGCCCGAGAGCGCCTAGACGGATCGAGGTGCCCGAGTGATGGGTGCGCAAGAATCAGTGCGAAAAGAACGGCAGCAGGACGTGCAAGGCTATGCGTGCACGTCGTCCAGCCAAAGTACAGCGAAAGGGCCGTGAGCGGAAGCACGTACGAGAAGAAAGCTCGAATGGGAATAAACAACGACATTGGCATTGGTAAAGCGGACAGCTTGAAGGTCGGCTCCACATAGCGTGCTGCTAAATGCGGCAAGACCCAGCAAGTTGCCGCAGTACTTGCCCTATCGGTGGCATGGCAGTACATTCATGTGCGGGTCAGACGCGAGCTGGAGGCTGAAATCGTTGCGCACAACAACAAGGGCAAGGGCACCTGATTTTGAACTGGAACGTCTTCTGGGGCCAAGAAGGTAATGACGCCCAGTTCCTTTGGAGTGTACTCGTGCGGTAGGTAGGACCTGTGCGATGGCAGATGCAGTGGAATGAGAGAAATAAAAAGGGGGTCCCCGTCCGAGCAGGCAGCCCACACGCCAGGCCATGTCTCGCCGTTGTCACTCAACGCACTTGTCGCACAGCACAAGGCTGTGCTCCAACCAGGCGGCCGCATCCAAGGAATCCATGCTTTTCCGGCACCCTCAAAACACACAACCTCGCCCACTGATCTGATCTGATCAGCACACGGCGGTCCAGCAGTCGGGCCGTCGGCAGCGTTCCTCAAACGCCCGATTCTGACGCGCTCGGTTCAAAAGCAAGAAAGACAAAAGAAAATGCATGACAAATCGCGTTTGCGTGTGTGTCTGTGTGTGTGTTACTTTCAAGCATTGCAATTTGTGTGTGTGTGTGTGTGTGTGTGTGTGTGTGTGTGTGGTCGATCATCGACTACTGGCTGCTACAGGCCGACGTTCCGAAGTTAGGTTGCAACTTGGACTGGGACACTACTCTTGTGTGTCTCTTCTGGTCTTGGTTGCCTCTGCCTCTGCCTCTTGTACTGTGTCTCTTCGCTGGCTCACTACGTTTAGTAGAGGGGCCGGGGCTTAGAAGTGGCTCGCCTGCACCTTGCTCCTTTGCTTGTGGATGGATCGGCGAGTCAAGACATGTAAATCAATAAGATAATTTGCAAAGCATGCGCCCTTCAAGAGAGCTTGAGCTCGGGGGTCGGCTGGAGCGCAGCCCAAAAGAGGATGCCGAGAAAAAGCAGGCTCGTGGGCACCGAGAGTCGGTATGCTAGAGTGCGATACCGCGTGCGAGCGTCGCGCACAAGTGGGGCCAGGACTTGGCGTGTGCGAGCAATGCCCTCAGCAGCTGACACAATAGGCTCATATCCCAAGTCGGCACGTACGGGCGTCATGTCCATAAAGTGCGTATAGCCCACCTGAGATGGGAGTGTTCAAATACCAAAAGTCAAGAACAACTGAGTGAAAGGATACACGCCAGTGGCAACAGGAAGAAGAAGAAGAAGAAGCCGTAGGGTCAAACCAAAGGGTGCCCTTGAGGGAACGGAGCACACCTTGAAAACCTCGGCGCGAGTCAGAAAGGGCTCAAAGGGGAACACGGGACCGACCAGGCGGTGAACCGCCTCGGTCGCCGTGGCCACAACAGACATCAGCCAGGTCGGCACCCACATGCGAATTCGATTGGGCAACCCAAGCACATCCTGGATAAAGAAGAAATTGTTCACGGGTTGACCATCGGCGATGGGGAACGCCTTGCCGCAGACATGTTGATCCTGCGCCAAGCATCGCTGGCCTGCCAGCCAGATGCCTTGAACCAGGTTGTCGCCATGCACCCAGTCGCAGAGCACCTCGGGGCTGCCAATGCCAAAGAAATCGAGTCCCTGGTTGTAGAGGCCGATGATACGTGGAAAATGGCGTGTCTCGTGCTCGCCGTAAATAGCGGCTGGCCGGATCGCAATCGTAGCCAGGCGACGGTTGATACCGGCAGTTGGACTATTGTTGGCAGCCAATACAAGCGCCTCGGCTTCTTGTTTGGTTCTACCACAGGCGTATGGGGCGGACAAGATGCTCCCATCAGTCTCCTGCAGTGCTCTTCAGGCGCAGACACGATGTCACCCACTTTGAATAAATGTCGACGTGAGCATCGGACGGCACATAGGGCAGATCCAGCCCTCCCGCTACGATAGGGTTGCCAGCATAAACGACGTTGTAGGTCGAGATGTACACACATGCGCGCACGTCATGCTCACGACAAGCAGCCAGGACCTACAGGCGGGGCAGTGGCAAGCACGCCAAGTCTCAACCAGCGCACATTGAGACAGTGTTTCAAGATCTGCAAAGGACCAACGTGTTGCGTGCCGGTCACGTTCACAGCGCGCACGAGGTCGCGCTGTAGCTGAGCGCTGCCGGACATGCCATACGAAGCGAGGTGGTAGACGATATCGATGCCCTGTCGATGCCGAACCGCATGATGAGCCAGCTCACTGTGCTTTTTTTTTTCGCGGAACTTGGGGCGCAAATTGCAACCTTTCAGAGTCCAAAACATCAAATGAATAAAAAGCAAAACTCAACCTGAAAGAGCTTGAGGCAGGCAGGGTCTGTGAGATCCTGTCTCACAAACTCGACGCGCTCGTCTACAATCGCAGGGGCAAAGCATACAATGTCATCGACTGGCAGGGGGCCATGCAGTGCGACCCAGTCCAGAGCCAGAAGGCCACGCACCCTCGAGTCGTGCCGTCCAATCCATGTGCCGCAACGGAAACGCCAAGTCCACCAGCGTGAGCCGAGCTGGTTCAGGCTTCTCATCCAACAGCCGCAATGCCAGCAGCATCCCCACATAGCCGCCGGCCCCTGTAATGAGCACCGAGCTTTCTGCCATGCTTAACGTCGCAGCACAACTGCTGCCTTTTCAAAAACAGAAAGGAAAAAAAAGAGTAGGAATAGGGTATCCTTGAAAAAGCCAAGTCAGTTGCGAGCTCTTTGCCCCCACTTTTGCCGTTGTCGCCCGCCGCTGTCGCCCGCCACCCTCCACCGTCTGTCTGCTGACGCGCGACTGACCGCTGAGAAGTCCAGCAGCTGTCCAACTCTGATTGAGTGTCCGCAGTTCTCGACCTTGACTGTTTTTATCTGACGTTCACATTGTGACGCAGGTCACAATAAGTTCAAGCAGAGCCACATCATGTTGCTAGTATATATGCGTTAGTTCTGCACCAGTAAAATTACGGTGATACAATAACTCAATTCATGGCTACACAAAACCCTGGAACCAAACTCAATCTGACATCCAACAGCAACACGCAAGACCAACGCGAACCAAAATATTTTCCAATTTCCCTGCAGAAGCAATGACGTTAAGCTTTATCACACTATAAAGCTTAAAAGTGTGATGCTGGCACACATGCTCTTTCACCACAGCGGTCGGTAGGCGGCATGTAAAGAACAGGTGTTGTGTTCAAAGCAGGCCATCAGCACTTTTCCATGATCGTGTGTGTGTGTGTGATCAACAAGTAGCATCATGGCCAAGCGACCCGACCTTTCCGAACGGCAGATCAGCTGGGTTCCTGCCCCGGCATCCCGTATCCTCGATGAGGAAGGTGCGTTTCCAGGCCGGCGCTTGCCCCTCACAACCGAGAAGCCCACCCGTGTCCGCCAGGTTTCACTCGACGTCGGTCATCCTCATCTCCCGCCTGTTTCGCACATCTTCACCGTGCCCGACCTTGATGCCCCTTGCTTTGCTGGCCCGCTTCGCATTTGGCTATGGTAGACATTTTTGATGAAAATGGCATTCCTCTCGTCAACGTGCTCTGCCAGCACTTCAAGCGCGAAGGTGCGTTCTATGAGGCTCGCCCGCGCACCACTTTGCCAGCAATTGGGCCAGTGTTGCTACGCCCAAGTGTTTGAATGAGTGCCTGCTTTCCTTCAAAAAGACCAAGAACAATTTTGGTCAGCGCTTCCTCACCTTGCCGCGGGTATGCGCCGCGTTGGTTCGCCTCGTCTGGTGCAGGTCGCCTGACGGATCGCGCCGCCATCCGCATTCTTGATGATGTGGCTGATGTCATGCGCAAGGAGGTGAGTCTTGCACTGGCTGAGCACCGCTCAGCACCTGACTGACTACACATGCTTGGCATGAGCTCACGATCCTTCTTGTCTGCTGCCGCAGCCCAATGTCTTGCAAGTCCCGGCCCCCGTCGTCATCGTTGGCGACATTCACGGCCAGTTTTATGACCTGATGAAGGTTTGTGGTCCTCTTCTCCCTCCCTCCCCCAGGCCATTCTCCTTCCGTTTGAACTTGCGACTCGACTCGTTCATCAGCTGTTCTATCCCTCATTACCTTTTTTTATTTTTATTTTTTATTTTTTTTATTTTTTGAACAACGTCCAGGTGTTTTCCGTTGGCGGTGATCCCGCAACAACCAAGTACCTCTTCCTCGGTGACTACGTGGTACGCCTGACGATGGCAGCGCTGTCGTGTTTCATGACCATCTTGTTGAGGCTTTGGAGCATGCCCTTTGCCTCCCTTTTGCTTTCTCTTTCTCCTTTTTTTTTCCCCCCCTGAAAGTTGAGCTTTGGAAGCTGAGTAGCTTGATTGATATGAATTGCGTGTTGTGGCCCGACAGGACCGTGGCTACTTTTCGCTCGAGTGTGTCCTATACATCTGGTCACTCAAGCTCAAGTACCCAGGGAACTTTTGGCTTTTGCGTGGCAACCACGAGTGCCGTCATTTGACCGAGTTCTTTACCTTCCAAACCGAGGTGCGTATACCATTCGTCCTGCCTTTGCATCCGCAACGATGATGTACTCCCAACGAATTGCTTGGCCCCCCACAACTTGCTCGGGACCCACGATGTGCTCGGGCCCCTGACCCACGCTGACCGTTTTAGGTCGGCTACAAGAACTCGCTCTCCGTCTATGACGCCTGCATGAACAGCTTCGACTGTCTTCCCATCGCAGCCATCATGAACAAGCAGGTGCGCTCCCCTTGGTCGTGCACCATCATATGCGCCGCTCGCCCGCCATACCCTCCCAGCTTTGAGAGGGTGAGGTCACTGGCTCATTTTTTCCCTCCCGTGCTCACTTTTCCTTCCCATGCATGCCATATGATCCCATCTGACAAGTTCTTCTGTGTCCACGGTGGAATTTCACCCGAAGTCTCCAAGGTGGAAGACATCAAGTACGTTTGCCTTGTACCACCCACTTTTGCACCATGGTTGTAACTCAATCATCTCACGGCGTTTGCGATCGCCGATTAGCTCGCTGGATCGCTTCAACGAGCCTGACGAGAGTGGCGCGCTGTGTGATTTACTATGGGCTGACCCCCACGATCGCTTCGATGAGGTCAGTCACTCCACCCTGTCACATCTGGACGTTGTTGATGAGCCATCTCACGTCTCGTTCAAACCGTTCCCTGTCGTGCTCAGGACTTGGGTGACACGGCATTCCAACACAACGAGACTCGCGGTTGCAGCTACTACTACACGCACAAGGCTGTCTGCAGCTTCTTGGAACGCAACGAGCTGCTGTCCGTTATCCGCGCTCACGAAGCGCAGGATGCTGGCTACCGCATGTACAAGCCCAATCCCTCAACAGGCTTTCCCTCAGTCATCACCCTCTTCTCCGCACCAAATTATCTCGACGTCTATGGCAACAAGGTGTGTTCCATGCTGTCCCGCGGCCACAAATACCGGCCCAGGAGCATCTGGTGTCTCATTGCTCCCCATTCTTGCCACAGGCGGCCGTCATGATTTACGCCAACAACTCCATGAACATTAAAAAGTTTTCCGCTTCTGAACACCCTTACTGGTATGCCTAGCTTTTCTCCGCCTAGCTTTTCTCGCATAGCCCTTGGTACATGGTCTTCCTCACCTGTCGCCATTCCCCCTACCTTAACCGCGCCCCAGGTTGCCCAATTTTATGGATGTGTTCACCTGGTCCCTTCCCTTTATCGGTGAAAAGACGACGGAAATGCTCGAGCATCTCATGAACGTGTGCAGTGCAGAGGAGCTGGCACAGGTATTGGATTCGTTTTACCCTTGCCGACAAATTGCGTGGTTCTGTTTGTGTGCCTCTTCTTCTCTCTGCTCTACTTCTTCCTTACCTTTGACAATGCCTGCCTTACCAGACTAACACAGAGGTGGATGAACTGGCTGACAAGATGAAGAAGGCTATGTCGCGCGTCAAGACCCGACGCCAATCCTACAGGTTCGCATCGACATCGCGCGATGCCGATACCTCACCTCTCGATCCGACTTAGCGAACCGACTCATCATCTATGAACGTTGATTTTCTTGCTTGCCTTCTTCTTCTTCTTCTTCTTCTTCTTCTCCTTCTCTTTCCGTTCTCTTTTATAGTGAGGTGAACGAGCTGAACCGCAAAGCCCTCAGCATGGCTGGTGCCGCGAGCCCGACTGGCGAGGCTCCCTCGGAGGAAGTCATCGAGGTATGCATTTTCGTTTCATTTCTGCAAAGTCTCTTGGAGGTTGGACACAAGCTCACGCCCAGCTCACTTCACCACACCCTTCTCCTTTGCTGCATGGCAGACGGCCAAGCAAACATTCGAGGGCGTGCGCAGCCTGGATCGTGCCAACGAGTCCCGACCTCGTCGCGACTCAGTCAACAAGGCTCGCGTCTTCCGACGACGCCAGACTCTCGAGCAAGTCGAATAGGCAAATTGGGCGTAGAGACCCGTTGTGGGGGCGTGCCGTCTGTTGGGTGTTGGCATGCAGTGTGTCTTGGCGTTGTATTTGTCGCTGTTGAAATGAAAGTCCTTTTTTTTTTTTTTTTTTGTGCGTGCCACTGCCTCGCTTTGTGGCTCTGCTCGCCCCTCACACTTTCTTGAACGACTCGTGATGCATCCGTGTCCAAATCATGGGGTGAAGACTCTGGTGCGATGCACATGCTGATCGCCCTTGCCATTATGGCTTTGTATGCCAAAATCGAGTGACGCATGTCTAACAATTGACATTTTCAATGCACGTGTGAATTTTTCGAGCCAGCACCATCATTGCTCAACACCGATGTTCTCCTTTTCGGTTATCTTTTTTTTTTATCGACATGTTCCAAACGTCCAATGCATCAAAAGTATCGACCAAACTGATGTGAGATCCACTTGACCCAGGGCTTGACCTTCTCAGCACCTTCGTGGCTGGGCACTGGCGTGCTGTCCTCAAGCAAGGCTTTGGCCTCCTGCAATGGTGCATGAATGGGTTTTGCGTAAAATACAATATTGAGCAATCACGTCGAAATAGGAAAAGCATTGAAGGTCGTGGAAGGCTGATCCCACCTGATTGAAGGCCTCTTGTAACTCAGAGTTGTTTGTTGCCATCACCAGCTGCAAAGCAAGACCAGTTGGCTTGATCATGGGCACAAGTACACAGAGATCAAGTCAGAGGAAGGGAAGGCGCAACCGGACCTGAAACTCAAGATCAAGTTCTTGCGACCGTAGTCCAAAGTTTGACGAGCCGATGGTGGCCAAAACCACGCGATTCAAAGCATCAAAAACGTGGAGACCTATGCGACCACCCTCCACAAAATCGGAGGATTCAAAGTGAATCAAACGCTGCGTACATGCGCTCGCCATTGTTGGTACATTTCACTGCCGCGCATGGCTTTGAACCCACCTTTGGCATGAAAGGTCCAGCCCTCGTGACGCCATTGGCGCACGTCCAAGTTTGTTTTTTTACAAGCAGCCGCTGCGTCCTGGAACCCATGAAGCAGATGCAAATAGGCGTAGGGAATGTGGCCTTTGGCGCCTGACATGCCCAAAGGATCAGGGGTGGGGGTGGTGAGACTTTTGTGCGACTTGAGGACAGGAAGCCTAAACGCGGGCGTGTATGTCTTGCTGCAAGACTGACCTCGAGCACCCAGAAATCCGTTTGCTTCAAGGCTGGCACACAGGACTGTGACAGCACCCTGTCATGTCCAATGAGCCCATTGCCAGACCACGCTCGTGAGCTCCAGTTCGAGCTGTGGCGGATACACGGATTCGAGATGGCGTGGCTAGGCTCCATTTTGCTCGTACCTGGTGAGCCAAAAGCATTTTCTGGTAGATGGGGCTGAGATTGAAATACCCTGTGGAAAGCTGAATTCGATGCTCGGACCGAAGGACCTGGCTCAGTTCTGATCATGGCGTCGAATCGGTGATCGATGAGTGCGTGCTTGGCGCACGGAGCAGGATGATACGGTGAAGATGTGTCGCGGCTTGATGCAGGAGTCTTCTACCTTGAGAAAAGACCTGATCGTAGCGAACGCCGTAGTAGCCCATCTGCAAGACAGGGGCCACAACGGCCATGTCCGTGGCTGCCAGATCGAAGAGCTTCTTCTTGGCTTCGCTGGCATAGTTGGCAACCAGGCGCCCCAAATCTCGCTGCATACCTCGGACGTGCCGTTTCACATCCTCTGTGGTGATCCCAGGCCAGTGGTGATGAGACGAGCAAAGAGAGGACAAAAAAAATATCAAAGGGGATGCGTTTGATAGGGAGCACTGCGCGGACGCTCACCTGCTGGATGGGCCTTGGTGTAGCGCGATGGGGTGATGGAGCCGTCAGCACGGAGGTACAACGAGTGACGGCTGACGGTGGCAATGATGTCAGCGCAAAAAGATGCTAATTGCTCATCTTCAATCATCACATAGCTGATTTAAAGGTTGATAAAGGCCCCACGAAAAGAGCAGGGAGAATACCATGAGCCGTCACGTCAGCCCTGAGCAAAATAGGCAGTATAATTTCATGTGTGCTCTATGCGTACCGATCCACGCGTTGCGTAAAATATTCTTCCTGGAGGTTTGCGCCACTGATAATCACCTTGTTGTCGACAACGTAGAGCTTCATGTGCTGCAGGCCCATAATTTCGTTGAGAGGAGAGCGGAGCAGCTGGCGTGCGACCGATCGCAATCGAGGAGTGTGGTACAGGGCACAGCGCCCTTGCTCGGCCTGTCCACAGATGGCACAATAAGAAAGGGAGTGGTCAACAAGTGAGCCGAGTTCATGATCATGGCAAAGCAAGTCCAAGCAGGTCGTTTGAGCAAATACACACGAGATGCAGCAGGGCTGTGGCGCTGCTTCGGCCCTGGGCATCGACGCGAGTTCCGCGAGTGTAGTCGAGTAGAAAGCGCAGCTACATCGCAGATTATGTGTGTGTGTGTGTGTGTGTGTGTGTGTGTGTGTGTGTGTGTGAGGTGCAAAGCACGATGCTGCTCAGCCGGATGAAGTTGTGCGGCTCAATATCTGCGGCAAGACAGACGCGCGGGCTCATTGCAAAAGGGGTTGTCTGAGCCAGAATACACATGATCGGTACGTACGCGAAGGTCGGGTTTGGCCGCGGCGCGTTCGGTAATAGCGTCAATCTAGCGCAAAGAAAACAAGAAGAGTAAACCATTGTAAGCCATTGCAACAAAGCCCGCGCGAGGCCTGAGCCGACGACAAGGGCGGTTCAAAGCTTGAAAAATACATCATCAGTTTCGTGACCTTGCATGAGGTGTGCTCACCAGCTTTTGCTCCATGGGGCCTACGCCCATGTAGAGTGTGGCAAACTCGATGCGACGCTGCGCAGAGCGGACGTTGTCCAGCAGTGTGTTGTAAAACTCGTCCGGGGAGCGCAGGACGCGTACATTGGCCGCAGGAACTTGAAAGGCAAGCGGCTGGCGGGCCAAAAAGTCCATCATGCCCGTAGCAGAAGCCGGTGCTGACCCCAGCGTGCCGGACGACCCGCAAGGGCCACCTACTGAACTCTGTTGTCCCGCAACCTCAGAGGTTGAGGCGCCAGTGCGTGCCGTCATAGACAGGCGTCGAACGGGACTCAAAGCCCAGCTGCGACGCAAGGGTTGGGCAGCCGACCGCAATGCCGGACGCCATCTTTCGAGTGTAGCCCATGCTCGCCACCAGCCGCGCTGATTCATCAGGGACGTGGACATGCTTGCGGCTGTGCAGGCCAACTTGTGGGAGACCTTGACCCACAGCCAAATGCGTTACCTGTCCTGGCCCTGGCGGCGACGCAAGAGGCTGCCAATGACAATCACCAGGCTCGAGATCCCGTGCCGGCCCGGCTCGTACTTCTATGGTAAACGCCAATGTTCTTGCTGGCCAATCAACCACCCAGCCTCGTCGCAGCAAGCCGAAGGAAAAAAAATTAATGTCGTGCGGCTGTTGGGTACTACCCACAAAGCAGTAGCAAAGCCCAAAGCCGCCGGATAAAAAAAAAACCCCCAAAGGAACACCAAAGTACAAGGCGGCAAAGGTGGAAAAGCAGGAGAAGACGCAGGCAGGAGCAGCAGGCAGCACAGGCAGAAGCAGCAGGAGGAGACGCAGGCAGAAGCAGCAAGAGAGACAGAAAGTGCAGAGCAACACACTACACTGCGTCGCGAGCTAGAAATATCTGACAATCGGACGCAAATGTCAGATTTAGTAAATTTCTACGTCCATAACAATTGTTCTTAACAAAAAAAATATGAACGTTAGGGTAAATGTGTGTGTGTGTGTGTGTGTGTGTGTGTGTGTGTGTGTGTGTGTGTGTGTGTGTGTGTGTGTGTGTGTGTGTGTGTGTGTGTGTGTGTGTGTGTGTGTGTGTGTGTGTGTGTGTGTGTGTGTGTGTGTGTGTGTGTGTGTGTGTGTGTGTGTGTGTGTGTGTGTGTGTGTGTGTGTGTGTGTGTGTGTGTATGTGGTCGATCCTGTCCGCACTTGTTGAACGTTGGGGCGGGAGGCGAGGCGGAGCGGGGTCGACGGGGACTGCATACTGCAGGCGGATGCATGGGTGGGTCAGGGTTAGGGTTTTGATTTGAGGCTCCGGGGGGCTTGGGAATGGCAAGACAAGGGTGAAGGGAGGGGCTGTGGGCGCTCGTGTGGGCTCGGCGCTCGTCATGGCCAAGCCGCGGGTGATCATCCATGCCGAGTATGTGGATCGCATGCCTGCGCTTGGTCCCGCCTCTACCGTGCATCAGCCTCATCCATTCACCTTGCTCCTCTTTTTTTTGTGTAGCCTGGATGCTTTTTACACGCAAGTGGAGCGCCAGCGTCACCCGGAATTGAAGGACCGCCCCCTTGCCGTACAACAATGGTCGGGGCTGATTGCCATCGATTACAAGTGCAAAGCTGCGGGTATTGGCCGCCATTCGACGGTGGAAGAGGCTCGCAAAATCCTTCCGGACCTGGCTTGTGTACATGTGGATGTCATCAATCAAAAGGCTTCTCTCGAACCTTATCGTCAGGCCTCCCGAGACATCATGGCAGTCATGGAGCAGTACGGAACATTTGAGCGCGCCTCCATTGACGAAGCCTATTTTGATGTCACCCAAGAAGCCCAACAACGCGAAGCCCAAACACCCGCCACCCAGCTTTGTCGGCATTACGCTGACCTGACCCTTCTCCAGCGAGGTACCCGCGCCACAAATGCTCTGCAAGCTTCTGGCACTCGAGTAGTCCTTACCTTTTGCCTGCGTGCGGGCTCCGGCCTGCTCTCTCCCATTGGCCCCTTCCTTGCCAGGTGCGGTGGAACTGCGCGCTGATCTCACATTGGAGGATTGGTTACGTGTGGCCATGGCCAGCACGCACGTCATGGGCTATGCACCGGATGATGGGCCAGATGATCACCTTGGCTTTGGCTGGCTTCCCAAGTCGTACGTGTTGGCCTGTGCTTCCAGCTCGCTCGCATGCCTTGCATCCGCGCGTGGGCCACATGATATACGCCGACATGCGCTGCTCTTTGAGGGGGCCGTATATAGTACCAGTGTATGCTTGATCACGTCTTAACTTGATTTCTCTCCGAACCTCTGCGTAGCGAGGAGGATGCCCTACTGTTTCACGGTGCCATGATTGCCGCCGAGGTATGAAGGACGTCTTCTTCCAGCGCTTGCCTGCAAGGCAAAGCAGGGTGGGTCCAGGGCAAGGATAGACCTGTCTCAACTGCCTTTCGGCGCCTCTAGATCCGTTTTCGCGTCTTTGAGGAGACGGGCTATGTTTGCAGTGCCGGCATTGCCCACAACAAGCTCTTTGCGAAAATGGGAAGTGGCTTCAACAAGCCGAGTCAGCAAACCCTGTATCCCCGCGCTAGGTGAGGGGTCACCCGCGGCCTCTCACACCCCCCAGCCGCCGTGATCTTGGCACCGCACCTGTCCACTTACCACCCTACTGCGATTTCATTGCAAACACAATAGCTGTCGCGCCACCCTGGCGCAGACCCCCATGCGCAAAGTACCGCTGTTGGGTGGCAAGATGGGGCATCGACTTGACAGCCTTGTTCGTCGCACCAGGTATCTTTATTTTTTTTTTCCTCTTCCTGGTGTGCCGAACGGGCCGCACAGTGACCTGCGCCAACTTCTTTTTTAGTTCTGGGGATCAGCAATATCGGCAAGCCGGTGAGCGGCTCCTGGTAGCAGATTGTCTCGGCCTGAGCCTGGCAGAGCTGCGTACAGAGTTTAGCAGTGAAACCGCGGCCTGGCTTCACGGTCTTTTAAGAGGACACGACAGCCGTGCCGTGGCGAGGTAGGCTTCTTAACACTACATCCTAGTGCACGACTGGATCATTTGATCCATCGCTTGACCCATTTATGTGTGTCTTTGCAGCAAGGGCCCACCGCGCAGCCTGCTAGAAGCCAAGTCTATCACAGGCCAGGCAACTCAACTGATTGTGGTTGAGTACTGGATCAACAACCTGTGCCATGGATTGGCGCGGCGCATCTTGGATGATGCGCGGCGTCACAATCGCTGGCCCAAAAAGTCGGTCTTGCCTGCCTTACTACCCATTGAAACCCCACATCGAGTCCTGCACGTCTTGGGCGGCCCCACCAGCTGGGGGCTTGGTGCTGAACATTTCATACCTCACCACATCTGCTCCCTACTCGTGCTGCACCAAGCTATGTCTTGCAATTCAAGCGACGTGCAGATCGCACCTACTTTGGCGCTTCGCGCTCTTGCGGTCCGGTGCCACATATCACCCGTGACATGGTGCGCCACGCCCAGGCCAACCCCGAAGAAGGCCGTGTTCAGGCTGATATAACCGAGGGCCGGGAATTGTCTGGAGTGGCCGCCGGCGCCCGCAAAGACGTGCCACTAACTCCGGAAGAACAAGCTCTTGCCGTGGCTCTCCGGTGCGTGCTCGTGCGGCGCCTTTGTTTCCAACCATTGGGAGCACTGCGTTTCATTTCTTTCTCTGCCTCGACGTATTCGTCTCTTTTGCGTTTTGTCATGAGCGAGTTGCAGAGCTGCCTGCAAATGCTTTGTTTTGACTCACGGTTGACGACGTGGTGCCCCTTTCCCCTGCTGCAGCCGTGGAGCGATGGTAGTCTTTCAGCGTGAGGTGGGCTCCGCCAACTTTTCAGTCAATCGATTTGCCCTCTCTGCCACCTTTGATGTCAGCGCTACGGCCAAAGCCGTGCAGAGCGGAAAGCAGCATCAGCTTTCGGCATTCTTTGGAGCGGCAACGAGATCGTCGAGCACAATGGGACCCAATCAGGACGACCGCGGAGCTGCTCAGGAAGGTGAAGGCGATGGCGCGATCGAAAGCGATGGCGTCAGCAAGGTTAATGTCCTCGATGACCCCTCTGAGGATGAACGAGACGATGATGAGGCGGGTTCTAACGGCCGCCAGGAGCTGCCCGACAGCAGGGCCAGCGTTTCTTCGCATGCAGCGCGTGCCGCAGACACTCAAGAGGATGCAAAGCCACCCAACCAAGAGTCTGCTTGCTGCGAGCCAGCACGTGAGCTTACCTCCCCGCCCCTCTTTGCTCAACGGGCCTTTGCCCCGTCTGCTCGTGAACTTGTTCACACCGTGGCTCGTGAGCATCGTTCGAGCCCACCGCTCTTAAGCACTCCACCAACCTTAGCTGCTGCCTCGGCGACTACACCTGCTGCGGCCAACAACCTGGGCTTGACCGTGAGCGCCCCAAATTTTGTCTGCCCCATGTGCCCACAGGGCTTTTCCACCCTCGAAGCCCTCTCGCGTCATGTCAACCACCATTTAGATGAGCAAGAAGCGGATGATCAAGCACAGGGGAGCATCGCAAACGAGCACAGAGGGTCAGAACAGGCGCCGCCCGCGCTGGCATCAGCTCGGTCGCCGCACAAATCTGCCCGTCGAAAGAAGCCCAAGCAGCAGTCTCAGGCAGCCAAGAAGAGGCCCAAGGTCATGAGCATTGATCGCTTTTTCAAAAAAGCGTAACCGCATCCTCACCCGAAACGCGTTTGCCCACCCACATGGCTGGGATGGAGGATGAGTGGACCACACACACCGCTGCGCGGTTAAATTCGGTTCCACCGGTCAAAAGAACTCAAATTGAGCTTTGCCAAATGCAACACTTGCCGTTTTGTGCGCCTCGCTCCTCGCCCGTGCCCAGAGTGGCCCGTCCGTCTCATTGAGCCACCTTCGTCGGTTCATTCGCGCTTTTCTCTCTCCCATACCAACAGTACTTGTCTTCGACTTAACCTCCAACTGCGTATTTTGCTTCATCTATTAGAACAAATACTCATAACAAAACTGCATCAAGTCATAATCTTGCTACATCAACTCCTCTTTTTACTCGTTGACAACCTTTTTCCAACACCAAATTAGGACTCCGGGTGAACCAGAAAACGACGTCGACGGCGGCAGCGGCGGTGACGGCGGCGCCTCGATATCAACCAGGAAAGGCTTGGTTTTCGTGACAGCGCTACGGCCACGGGCCTTGCCACCATCTCTGCTCACCGTGCACCAGCTTGAGGAGGTGGTCCTGGCTCGGGGAAACGTGCCTGCATTTGGCCGACACCATGGCCGACGGTCGTGTGGCGGAGCTCATGTCCATCACCAATCTGGATCCAGAAACGGCCAAGCATGTCCTCGAGGTCCGACGCCACATGCGTGCACGCTACTAGCCAATGCTTGACGCTTGGGCGCGGGGCTGCTTGCACGGTCTATCCCGGTCTCTTCTAACCCGTTGAATCGTCATGCGGGATGCTTGTTCTCTTTGCTCTAGGCTGCCAATTATGACATGTCTCGCGCAGTGGAACTAGCCTTCTCCATGGACAGCAGCGGCCAGCCCCCACAGCAAACGTGCGCGCCGCTCCCCTCGTCCTGCTGTCTGCTCAATGCCTTTTTGGGCTCCATCACGTGATATTTACACATCCATGGCTTGACTACGCTACAGAGCAAAGCTTGAAGATGAGGTTCGCGCCCCCATCGAGGCACGCCATGACACGCTGCTCGGCCCTGCCGTCGGCATGCTGTCAGCCAATCGTACGTTGAAGCAGGACTCACGTAGCGCCTTGGGCTTTGCGCCTGCGTCATCTTGACTGGCAGCTCGCTCGGTGGAACTCGCTCACTTCCTTTATTGCCTCATACTTCTGGCCAGCTCGAAGCATGTTGGCTTCGGTGGCCACGGACCCCTTTCGCATGTCCCAGTCTCGTAAGCTCCTCCTGCTCTCCCACCACGCTGAAGCTCAACTTGAGGGCTTGTTTTGGCCCTTTGGGTGTCGGCCTTGCCCGACCTACACGGCGCCTTGCCTCGCAGCTTCATTGCATTGATACCACCTGCCACCCGCAGGCGCAGCCCGAGCTGACGGTTTTCGAGCCCCCATGAACGGATCTGACTCGTCGCATTTGGCCGCACTCTTTGAACCTCCTCTGGACCTTCTCTTTCATGGCGACATTCTCTCGGTATCCACACACCCCCTTTCTTGACCTTGTCTCTCTTTTTCCTGTTGCATTGCAACTCGTGCAACCCAGCGACCTGACTAACATTTTGGCCCGAAACCCTTCTACCAACCAAGGCACGACGCTTAGCCGAGGCCGAAAGCAAGGACGTACTCGTCAACATTCAGGACCCACAGCAGTTTGCGTGCCAAGCACTCAATCGAGACTTGTGGAAGGATGATATGGTCTGTCAACCTGATGGCGTCCGAGTTCCATGACCGCCCGAGTTGATATTCCTCTTGCCTTCCTGGTGGCTCGCTGGCAGATTCGGAGCATTATACAGGAACGCTTCGTCTTTTGGCAACACTACTATGATTCGGAGGTTGCCAGCAATTACATGCGCATGTATGAGCCGGTTCATGACTTTCCCTATGTGGCCATCATCAGTGGTGTCACCGGGGAACTTCTCAAAGTTTTCTCACCGCCCATCACCAAGGACAAGCTCGTGAGCTACGGTTTGTGTGCCCGCCGCCCTGTCTGTGTGCCCTTTCCCATCTGCATGTAGGCAAGGCCCACGCCTGCTTGTGTTGAAGGCCCTGCGTATTCTCACCAACAAATCTTTTCACGCCCATGCCTGTGCCGGTTGCGATCCTTAGTTTTCGACAGTGGCCAGCGCACCCCACGCCAACCGGCAGCTTCGACCTCTCGGCCAGCTGCTGCAACTCGGCCTGCCAAGCACAACGTGATTGACCTAAGTGAAGACGAACAGGTTGGTTGAGAGCTTGACGGGCGTGGATAACAATTCGCCCTCGCTGGACGCGTTTCCGTTTGATTGGTGCTGACTTGGAGGGGTGCTTTTGTCACAGCTGCGTCTAGCAATGGAGGCTTCGCTTTCCGATGCCAATGGCACCGAGGCCATCGTCATTGAAGATGACGAGGATGAAAACAACGAAGGCGAAAATGAAGCGAGCGAGGATGAGGTCGAAGTGCGCACAATTGAGAAAGATGCCCTGCCCTCGTCGACGCCGGCACCGCAGGCGACGCAGCCAGCGTTCACTGATCCAGAGCCGGCCAAGGGAGAGCCAGGCACTTGCACCATTCGCTTCGTATTTCCCAACAACAAACGGTGCGCACGCTATAATTTGATCCGCCAGCAGTGACTGTGCCGTGCCTCGCCTCTTCTTCTCACACGACCTACTCGCATCATCTGCAGCGTCACGCGAAACTTCTACCTGACGGATACACTCAACACCTTCATGCGGTTTCTGGCAACAACAGAGGAAGCAGAACAAACTCCAAAACGGCTCGTGGCGGGTCGCCCTTCGCAGAACTTGCTTGAACATGACCTGAACACACCCCTCATGGACTTTGGTTTCCGCAACGATGTCGTTCGGATTGATTATGAAGCATAAGCGTGGCTGTGTGCCTTCCGCTGTTCCGACGGCGTGCCATTCAGAATTCAGACCATCATGCGAAGAATCGGGTCAGAAAACGAAATGACATGCGAATCAGCGTCCGATGATGAAAAGAACAGAAAGACAAACAAAACTCAAAGCTCAATTGCATTGGTTGCCTCTGGGCACTGAGAAGCTCGAGATTCAGAGTCGAAGCGGGCATCATTGATGCAGCTGCTGCCGCTCCGCAAGCCGTACAACTCGGTAGAGATCTTCCCTGGTGCGCACAGGATGAAATTTGCTGCGTGTCTTCAAAGCTGCGTGTTCCTCCTCGCGTCTGCAAAGAAAAAAAGCAAGCGATAAATGAGCTGTGCCTCCCTGTTTTTAAAAGAATTAACACGAACACGTGCTTCAACAACTCACCCATCACCGATGGCCACGTATTCCATGTCGCGGCCAAAACGCTGCTGGATCGCTTCGAAAGTTGGAACTTTATTGTCTGTGGCATGGGATGCAGTCAAAGCGCGTTGTTGAGTTGCCTCGCCGATGATGATGCGTTAGTGAGACCAACGGGCGAGGTATTGCTTACTGTGGACGCTGGCTGAGTAGATGCAATCAGCAGGGAAAAATCGCGCAAGGTCAAAGACCATCAACTTGGCCATGGCAGCCAGGACATGCGATGTGGTCACAAGAACCAGCTTGGGGTGTGTTACACGGTAGCATGTGCTCAATCAGCTCGTGGCCAAGATCTAAAATTCCACCCAGTCGGTAGTAACAACTCACCTTGTTCTTTGGAGAGCGCACACATGCCTCTAGCGCACGTCGCGCAACATCGCACCAGTCCTCCGTGTACGTTCTGGGAAGCAACGAAGCGAGGTGATGGCAATAAGAAAACCGTGTGGTTGCCGACAGCAATCGAACCTCACGGCTACTCGCAAACAGACATACTTGACATCAGCCAAAATGTTGTCGATAGCTTCGTATTCATCGTCTTCGTCCAGAACCTTGAGCTCTTGGAAGGCTTTCTGAATCTGTGACAATGATAGCAAAGCAAATAAGAGCCATTGGACTCGACGACGTTTCCTTTTCGAAAGAACGATTAAAACCCCCAACAAATATTGTGTAAAACAAGGCGAGAAATGGAGAGAGCGCGCTCAAGGACCAACCCCGTTGATGGCTTCTAGGTAAGTGGTCGGGGCCAACCCTTGTTCGCTGCCATCCTCGCGACGTGCCAGCCTAGAAAGATGTGGAGATCCCATGCACAGTGCATTCACCATCAAGTCACACACACACACACACACACACACACACACACACACACACACAAGTCATCGCGACTAAAACAATACCGACACTTACACCCAACCACCCTCTGGCTCTTCAAGAGCATAGAGCTTTTCGCCTGACACATTGGAATGCAAGTAAAGTGAGGGCGCAACTGGCCCCTAATATCACGCCAAGTTTAGCAAGAGGACGGACCCTGTCGAAGGTCAAGGCCTTGCGGAATTGTTTTCTTCAGATCGGCAATGGCACGATGGGTAGGCTGTGCACGAAGCTCTTGAAACTAAATATCCCATCACCAAGTTTCAAGATTAAGGGAACCAAACACAGTCTTGCTAGTCCGTGCTGGCCAAGACCAGTCCCGCCAGAACATACCTTGGTGTAGATGGCCTTGCACTCTCGCAAGCATCGTGCGACGCGAAGATCAGCACCCGTACGAGCCCTGTCGAGCCAGCCCATTATGAGGCTAGATACTTGCAGAAGCAGGCGACTCTCCAACATGCACTCACTCATTTTCTGACACATCCCGACCGTCATCAAAGCGTGCCAGCTCGTCGATGGTTCCAAACCGTTCCAACTGTTGGCATGCCGGTTTGCGCATGGATAAGCGTCTGCGAGAGCCTGCGTTCATCTGTTCGCTTCGTGCGCTGGTATTGACCAGGCAGTTCAACACATGGCCTAGAAACGCACCTCTAGTTTTTTGAAAAAGAGCTTGTTGTCTAGCACCCGAAAGACAAGCTTTTCCAGAGCCCGACCAGTGTACTTGCCCGTGTTGACATCCTGAAGAATCGACAGTGAGAGGACGCTACCAGGATGAAGGTGCCATTATCGGCAAAATGCATCACATTGATACAGACCAGGGAATAAGCTCGGGCAAATCGTCCATTCGTCAGCTCGTTGAAGACAACAAGTGTTTCATCAAGATCCCAAATAAAAACCTGTCACAAGCAATCAGTTGAAGCCATCAAAGAATGACTTGGCACGGGCTTCACAGCAGGGCGGCCTCGCTATTGTCTTTCCTTCATTTTTATTTTTCTCTCGCTTTGCCTATTGCGTTTGTCGTGCCTCAAGGTGGGGAGACGGGAACGAGAAGATGTGAGCCGAGCCCCTTACCGTGGGAGGTGCACTGATTTTGGTAGGAACTTCAACAAGAGGACTTGGTAAGCCAATTTGATACCTGGTATACGGGAACAAACGAGATAAGAGCAGAACCTGATGAGTACGACGAAATTGGTGCCAGTGATAAAGATCAGTCTATCCGATGCAACGACACAAACAATTTTGAACGTACGGCAATTCCTCGGGGCGGTCGGCAAGGCGGCGCTGATAGGTCAGCTTGGCACTCATACTGGCGTTGGGATCATTGGGTGCCATCTCGTCATCCCGGGCGGGTTGTTTGGCAGGACGGCTTCCACCACGATCTGAGCTGGCGGCGCGCTTGCTGGGAAGAGCGTGTGTGGTGCTGTGTCGAGGGACTTGGCTTTGTGTCTGGAGCTGGTTTGAGGGCTGGGGTCCTGGTTGCGGGACCAACGCGGGTCCTTGGGGCTGAGCCTGGACCTGAACCTGGGCCTCGGGCTGGTTTTGAGGGACGTGTACAGGTAAAGACTGCGGATGCATGCCTTGAGGAGGAGGGAAAGGCTGCTGGGCTTGGTGTTGGTGTGCCGGGAAAGGGGGTTGAGCAAACTGAGATGGGGGCGCTGCAAACTGATTGTGAGGCGGATAAAAGGAAGGTTGAAAGCCGGCGTTGGTCGGAGGCGGGTAATTTGTGCCGGCGTTGTGAGGTGGTGGGAAGTTGGCATTGGCAGGAGGTCCAGCATGGCCCGGAGCCCCGGCCGCCCAGACACCTGGCGGAGGGAAGGGTGCGCCAAACCCAGCAGGGGGGTGATGGGCTGGTGGGGCTTGCGGTGGTGGAGCTAGCTGTGTTTGCTCCACATAGGCAACTGGGTAGATGCCACGAGCCCCTGTGCGCAAGTTGGTGCCTTCGTACCAGTCATCGCTCACCGTGCGCTCGAGTGTGAGCCAGTCGCCAGCCTGAACGGGAACAGGTGCATCCCACGGGGGTATTGAGCCAAGCAGCCTGCCACGAAATGGGACCGTGGAAGACATGCACACACATAGACGCACATCGAGCGACTTCACTTACGGCGATATCGATCTGACCAGGGTGAGCGGCCGCCAGAGGAAATTTGGCAATGCAGTGCGTTTGTTGTGGCTGCGCTTGTTGCTGGGGTTGCCGAGATTGCTGGGGTTGCTGGGGTTGGGATTGGGGGACTGAATGGTGTTGCGGTTGCGATACAGGTTGCGCAATTGAAGAGTGGTTGGATGTTCCGGGGATGTGACTGCCAGAAGAGAGATTTTGGTGTGGTTGCTGAGATGAAGGTTGTGTCTGACCGGGCACCTCGTTTGCAACAACCCTGGCGTGGGCGATGGACGTGGGCGTGCTGTGCAGCAGCTTTTGCGTTCGGCGGTAAGCCACAGCCGGTGCCATATCAGTCAGCGCAGCCTCAGCCTCTGGAATCCAGTTCTGCAGACACCAAGGTGCCGTGCTTGGTGAGCTTGTGGGCCAGAGGACAATGAGTGAAGACTGTCCCGAGTCATACCTTCTTGACCCAGCGGTCATAGAGCTTTTTCAGCTTGTTGTGCGACTTGAAGGCCGGTTTGTCCGGAAGAGCCAGGCCATAGAGAATGGGCATGTTCCTTCGGTAGACAGGAGCCAAAGAAGAGCAAGCATGTCATTGATGCATCAGGCATGAGAGCTTTGGAAAGAATGAGGAGAAAAAAAAAAGCAGCTAGCAGCAAGGGCGGACGCACTGGCGGAGGGCTTGACAAAATGGCCCGTCGGCATTGGCAAAGACATAGTCGAGAAGATAACAGCAAGCAATATTTCGTGCCTCGTCACCCTGTGATGGGAGAGGAGGGAGCCAAGGGTGGCGTTATGACCGAGCGTGATCAAACGGGTTAACATCCGAGGCCTATGGGCACAGCTATTGGGGAATGATCCAGCTCAGTGTACCTTGGCGAGGGTTTGGAAGAGCTCGTGGAGCAGATTGTCTGAAAATTGCGCCTCGGCCTGCTGAATACCGCGGCAGGCTGCCTCGATCCTGTACCACAAGGGGCAACGGGTACCATGATGATCGTCCGCGCACGGCGCTGTGCAGAGACCATGTGTGGCGAGGTGGGAGCGCGCATACCGGTGCTGAGACTTTGTGATGTCGTTAAATATGGCGTGGAGATCCACCATGGCGCCAGGTGCCCCAGCCATGGTGAATAAAACAAGCTAGCCAAGTATCATACAAGATGGGGATGAGTGGAACGTAGCCGCAACGTGTTTGCAGAGGGGTCCATTGTCCTCCGAGGCACCTCGTCGCCGGTGCAGGTCCCGCGCACCCTTGCCAAACAAACCACTGCCTGACACCCACAGTAGTGTCACCTATCCTCGCTAGCCCTGTGCTGCACTTGAACCTCGACCCCCTTTATCCACTGGACCAGCTCGCCATGCGCCCCAGCAAGAGCCAGCAGCGGCGAGAGCGGAGGAGAGCCAAGGAGCGGAACCGAGCGCGCACACACACACTCACCGCCAGATGAGTTGAGCGCCGTGAAGACGAAATGAGTGAGAGAGACGCAGAGGCACAGCGAGGCGCGAGGGCAGAGACAGAGGAAACCACGGGCACGATGGATAGAGGAAAGCTCCAAGGCTTGAGTGAGAGGCAGAGATGTGCTAGGAATGTAGCACCAGAGAAGCTGAAAACAAAAGGTATATAAGAGATTCATCTCACAAGATGCATCAAGCAAGAGATTCACCACAACCCGCACACGATTCTCAGAGGTTCTACAGAAGGAGAAACAAGGAAAATTTCTCTCTCGAAATCTTTCTTGTTACATGTGGTAGTTGTGCTATTCCTTTGTCTCTTTGTTTTTCTCTTCTAATTTTCTCTCGAAAAGTTGTTGTCAGACAAAACGAGCATGCGGGTGAGAGAGAGAGACACACACACACACACACACAGAGAAAGAATTTCATCTTTTTTGTCTTTTTTTTTTTTTTGTGGTTGACGACCTGCAAACTCGTGGGGAGACGGACGGCTGACGGAGTGGACGGGGAAGAGTTGAGAGTTGATTCGATCGCTGTTTGTGAGCGGTTGGCGGCGGGGGCGGCGGTGGAGCTGCTGCTGTAATTGGGGTGGGCTGGTGTCGATTTTACATTTCAAGTGGCAAGATGGCTGCTGAGCGGGCTGTGGAAGCCAAGGAACGGTACGCACGCATCTTCCCTGTCTGCGCTTGCTTGGGTGCCACTCGCGTACGGGGCTCATCGATTTTGTGGCCCGTCCCATATACATGTAGTGGCAACAAGGCGTTTAAGAATAAGAGCTTTCATGCCGCCATTGATGCATACACCGAGGCCATTGATCTGGATCCTCAGGTCTGCCCCTGCCCGTTGTGACCCTTGGCATTGGGCCAGATTTGGACGCTCTCATCCACACCCTCAAATCCATTCCCGCTAGCCGGCCTACTACTGCAATCGTGCTTTTGCGTACCTCAAAACCGAAGGTATGCTCTTGCTTTGGCACAAGGCCACTTCTTTTTGAGCCCTGACCGCCCCTTGCTTCTCACTCGTGTTTCCATTCCTGGTTGTCCACTACCTCGTAGCTTGGGGTGCTGCCGTGAACGATGCCAACGAGGCCTTGAAGCTGGATGATCGCTTCATTAAGGCTTACTATCGTCGCGCCACCGCCAACATGAATCTGGGCCACCTCAAGGCCTCGCGCCGAGATTTCGAGGCCGTCCTCAAGGTTCATTTCTCGGCTTTCGCTCCCGAAACCTTGTCGACTTTGGAGGTCGCTTGAGTCTCATCCCCTTTGTACCATCTTGCTGACGTTGTAGGTGAAGCCAAGTGACAAGGACGCCCAGCAAAAGCTCAAGGGTGTTGAAAAGATGATTCATCAGCTGGCCTTTGCCAAGGCCATTGCTGTCGAACACAACACCATCTCTGCCGTCGAAAAGCTGCGCCAGAACCTCGAGAACTTGAGTTGGTACCTGCTTCATAACCCCAACCGATACCATGCTTCTGGCAAAAGCTTGAAATGAGGCGTCTTTATGTTTGACTCAAGACTCGTTTGACGTGTCATGACGTGTCTCGTAGCCGTTCCGGACTCCTACACCGGCCCCTCTTTCGAGATGGGCAACATTACCAAGGAGGTGGGTCCCATGATCGAAGCAAGTTCGCGCAGCCCCTTCTTTTGCTGCCTCTGACCGCCTTGGCTGCCGTCGTGCTGCAGTTTGTTGAAGAGATGGTGGAACAGTTCCGCAAGCAGGAAACGATCCACAAGAAATACACCATTCAGGTCAGTGGCAAAGCAACGACAACAACCTCTAGTCCATCTCTCTCTGCTCCCAATGGACATGCAACCATGTTCTGCACAGCCACACACACACACACACACACACATACAACAATTATATGGCCAAGGTACTCTGCAAGTCTCACGCTCTTTGACCTCTTGCCTCTTGTTTGGCACCTCAGATTTTGCTGATGGCCTACGACTTGCTGCGCAAGCTGCCCAGCCTCACGGACGTGCGCATCCCAGAGAGCAACAAGGTTTGATCTGCCTTCCACCCTCGGGTTTGTTTGCGATTCCACCCAAACCTTTGACCTCATACATGGACGACCGGTGCTCCCCCGGCATGCCGCAGCTGACGGTGTGCGGCGACACGCACGGCCAATTTTATGACGTGCTGAACATCTTTGAGCTCAACGGTCGCCCCTCGCCAGAGAACCCTTATGTGTTTAACGGCGACTTTGTGGACCGTGGTTCCTTCAGCTGTGAGGTCATCCTCACGTTTTTGGCCTACCGCATTCTTTACCCCAACAGCTTCTTCGTACGTACCGGTGGCTCGAAGCATGCATGGTCCTTGCGCTTTCTTCTTTGTGCTGTCCTCTTATTATCAGTCCCGCGCTCTCATGACGTCGCGTCCCAACGCATCCCATCAGATGTCGCGGGGCAACCATGAGTCGGAGCGCATGAACGAGATGTATGGGTTCACCGGTGAGGTCAAGGCCAAATATACCTCACAGGTCATGGATCTATTCACCGAAGTGTACAACTCGCTCCCCCTGGGCCACGTCATCGAGGACAAGATTCTGGTGCGAGCCGCCTGCTGGGCCCCATTGGCTTGACAAAGTGTGCTATTTGTATGCGCACGCTGTGGCCCGAGCATGGCCACTCATTGTGTGGCGCGTGTCTCTGGCCTTAGGTCGTCCACGGCGGTCTCTTCAGCCGCGACGGAGTAACGCTCGATGAATTGCGCAAGATTGACCGATTTTGCCAGCCCCCCGAGGAAGGCCTCATGTGCGTGCCCATGAGTGCTGAGCGGCAACAGTGCTGTAGCTCGTCTAGTTGTTCGACCGCCTCGCGCGTTTCTCATTGGAGGGTGCCTTTTGACTTGATACATGTGCATCAGGTGCGAGCTGTTGTGGGCGGACCCTGGACCTCGCCCTGGCCGCTGGCCTTCGATGCGTGGCACGGGCCTGCAGTTTGGCCCCGATATCACCAAGCAGTTCCTTGAGCACAACAATCTGAAGCTGCTCATTCGCAGCCACGAAATGAAGGAGGAAGGCTACGAGGTGAGGGCTCACGACGTGTGGCCTGAGGGGGTTTGGTCTGATTGAAACGAGTTGAAGTTTTTTTTTTGTTTGTTTGTTTTCTTGACCTGGTCTCACGAGCGATTGGTTTGTGCCTGGCACACCATCGATCCAGGTTGCTCACGATGGCAAGTGTATTACCATCTTTTCTGCACCGAATTATTGTGACCAAAGTATGTTGATCGTCCCTTGATGCGGTGCTGGAAAAATCTCAAGTTGTCACGTTCCAAAACTGTGCTCACTTGGCCTTCTGGGCGTTTCATTCATCAACAGTGGGTAACAAGGGAGCCTTTATCACACTGACCAAGGACCTCGAGCCCAAGTTCACGCAATTCGATGCTGTGGTGAGGTCCCATTGTCCTGCTGGTTGTGTCATCTCCCACGGAGATTTTGGTAGTTTTTTGTGCAACCACCTCACAAAGACATCAACCCCTCCCGCCCTGCCTCTGGTTGTCAAACTTGCAGTGGCACCCAGATGTCAAGCCAATGGCCTATGCAGGCGGCTACATGTCGTCCATGCTGGGCATGTAAGCCTTGCTGCTAGTCTCGTGACAGTACCGCCAGACCTTGCCCATACCACAAACGAAAATCGGATTCTAAAGCCTTGACAGAAAAAAAAAACTTGATTAGCCATGCCCCTTTTACCCGATGATCCCTAACTTTATTCCCGCTCTTTATTTTGTTGCGCGCGGTCATTAACCGCCCGGGCTCGTCACTCTCCTAACCTGCCTCTTTTGTCGTGCCCGCCTCTCTCTCTCTCTCTCTCTTCTCTCTCTCTCTCTCTCTCTCTCTCTCTCCCTCTCTCTAACTAANNAATTCACACAACACACACACACATTCCTTTTGAAATTTTTTACACACTGTCTCTCCCTCACACACACACATACACACACATACACACACGTACGCGGGTCTGGCAATTGGCGCTGGAGCCTGATGAGTGATTGAGGCCGGCGCGTCGTACTGGGAGGGGGGGCTGTGATTTGAGGCGTGCGTGCGTTGGGTTGGTGGATGAGGAGGGAGGGGGTTGTTTTGGCTGGACTGTGCGGCTGCGCGATCGACATCCCGCAGAATGCGGCTGGGGCTTCTGGCACTGCTGGTCGTGCTGGTGGCTCGCGTAAGCGCCGCCGCTGAGCCGGTTGACGAAGCGCAGCAGCAGCTTCCCTTGGTACGCCTCAAGTGCCAATGCACTGGCGTGATCATCGTATCAATATCGCCCTCGCTCGGCATGACAAGGGGCTCTCGCAACTCACTTTCACCCCGCAGCAGGCACAAGACCAGCCCTTGCCGCAATACCAAGCGGACCTAGCCGCGGAAAAGCAAGGTTGGCCGCGGATGAGACCTGCGTCCCTTTGTCCTGTTGATACATCAACCCCCGCCCCCACTCACCAGTTACTCAACATTGCCCCTGGGCCATGAATGGTTCTCGCTTGGCTCGCACCCCCAGCCCAAAAACTCGTGGATGCCTTTGTCAGCAATGCCGATCATTCAAATGGGCCGGCTGGAAACAAGGAGTCCGAGGCGGCTGCTGTGCCCATCCCGGAAGTGGTAGCTCCTGGGCGGGCGGCTGGCGGCACTGCCAACGAAGCCAACGCTCAAGATGCCGTCGAAATTGACCCCTCCGAAAAGGACGAAAAGCCTCTCCTCGCAGATGCCCTCAAAGATGAGCAGCCTGACGAAGAGGCTGCTGCTTTTGCTGATCGCCGCGTCAATTTCCGTTCCAAGCGTCTCATCGAAGCCTTTGCCACCAAGCGCTCCGAGGTATTTCTGCTTTTTGAGCCCATCAAGTCTCCTTGTTCAAGCCCAACTTACCTTTGAGCTCCTCCCCACTGCCTCTCCCTTTTCCTCTCTCTCTCCCTTTTCCTCTCTCTCCGCTCCCCCCTTTTCTCTTTTGCGCGCCCTGGCATACGATTTCAGCCTGATGTGGCCCCAACTACGTCCCCCGTGCCCCGTGTCCTGACATCACAGGTGTTGGCCACAATCATGGACCACGTGGCAGTGATTCGCAACATGACCGACTTGACTGTTGCCGAGAAGCAAGTGCGCATTGAAGCTCTTAACATGGTGCGTTGCCATTGAGCCCACATAATGTTTTGAGGCGGCTTTCTCTTTGCGGTGTCAGGCTGCTGATTACTGTTGTTGATGACTGTTGTCAATGGGCCTGACTTGAGTAGACGATGCGTCACATCAACACCACGTACAACTCGTACGTCAAGACCACAAACGAGCTGCAATCAGTTTTGGACAGCGACTTTTCCTCCTTTCAGGTTTGGCTGTCACTGCCGTGTTGGCAACGCTTCAGCATCTACCTTGCTCACAGCCAAGCTGTCCTACATTGTGACTCGCGGCATCTAGGCTATAATTGCATGGCAACGAAGCTTGTCGGAGGAACAGCGAAAGCGCATCGCTCAGCTGCAAATCCAAGCCGTAAGCCCATGCGCGCTGGACTTGATCGTTCTCTGTGTTGTGTGGTGCGCGGCACGCTGCAGCATCAACTTGTTGCCCCCGTCCCCTCTCTCCGCGGCCCACCGGCAGATGCGCGAACATGCAGCACTTGAGCGGCTTGAAGAGAATCAAGAACAAATGGAGGCGCTAGAGGAAGCTCGAAACCATGACCGCGTACAGCTGGACAAAGTCTCACTCATGCTTAATGAAGTTGAAGACACGGGTTAGTTGGCCCCCGTGTCTGCATTAAATGCACCCTGCTCCCAATTTGGGGAGAGGTATTCTCCTATTCCATCAGTATACGGATCGCTCATTTCCATGTGACTGGTGGGTAACACCGACCCGATAGCCAAGACGCTGCAGCGTTTTTTGGACGACCACGCCTTCCGCAAGGCTCAAAATGTGAAGGATGCCTCCCTCATCACCGTCATCAAGATTCAACGCCAATCCAAGGAGTTGGCGAGGTATGGAGCAAGCCTGCACCTCGACTTGTCGAACTGGGCCTGCACCCAAGTTTAAATGCATGCTGTTCTGTTGTAGGCACGACGATCAGCCCGCTTCCCCCGACTCGGCGCGTGGTCGGCAACGCAAACAAGAGCAGCAGGAGATGACCTGGCTTGTGGATGCAGACAACAACCAGTATGCTGCACTGAAGCCGTATTGAACACGATTTTCACTCTGGCATCGACTTTCCCTTCACGGTGCTTGTTATACAGGTTTGCGCTCACGCGGCCATCAGACACCACGGAGCTGCTGGAAGACGTGGGCCTGCTCAACGATCTTCTTCGCCTCGTCATTGCCTGCTTCCTGGCCGGTGCCATTTGCACCTCTTTCAAGTGCGGCTGCATTTTTTATTTTTTTTTGCTTTTTTTTTCTAATGTCCCGCCCCCGTTCACCCTTTGCTCTTGAAGCCCACACGTCGTAACGCCCCGCTTCACCCGGTATGACTTGCAGCATGCCGTCTTTCGTGGGTTATGTCGTTGCGGGCACTCTATTGGGACCCTCAGGCCTGAATGTTGTGACGGTGAGTCCACTGCAAACTAGTCTCTGCCCCTGCTGTGGGAGGCTTACGTGATCCGCTTCACCAAACGTTGTTGCGCGGCTGCCGGTGGGCCACCAATAGACTATTGTGCAAATTACAACGATTGGAGACCTTGGCGTTTTCTTTGTTCTCTTCACGCTGGGCATGGAGGTGTGGTGTTGTCGCGTCCTTGTGACTCTCACCCTCGCCTGCTGGATGGTGTGTCGCGCAGCCTCACTTGTGTCTGCGATGCTCTGCCTCAGTTTTCCATTAGCAAGCTGCGGGATATGTTTCGAGTTGCAGTTGTTGGCGGCACCATCTACACCATCGTCTCCCTTTTGGGCATCACGTGCTTTGGTCTTTCGCTTGCACGGCCTCTTTCAGAAACGTTTGTGTAGATGCCTTTTTGCTGCCGCAGCTCTCCTATAAGGGCCCTTTTTCAAAGCTTGCCAACTCAAACCTCTCGGGTCTCGCGCGCGCGCCCTCGACTACCTCATAGGCTTTTTGTTGCCATGGTTGTTGCCTTGTCATCCACCACCGTGGCGGCCAACAACTTGACACACTCGGAGCACGAGTCGACGCATGGACGACACATGCTGGGCATGCTACTCATGCAGGATGTTTATCTGGGCGTCATCGTTGCGGCCTCTCCACTTCTGGCCTCACTTGATAATGTACGTCTGCGCCGGCACAAGTTGTGACGCGAGAATCAATTGCAGATGCTTCTAACACTTGGTGGCCACTTTTAGGTTGCAACCGGTGACGTTATTTTGCTCATTTTGTGGCTGATTGGAAGTTTTGTGTTGCTGGGTCTCATTACAGCTCTTTTCACCAAGGTGCGATCTTTGCGTTCTGTGCTTGCACTCTGCACACATCTCAGCACTGCCAGCATTCAAGCCAAAATGGCTTCACTCGCGCCATATGCTTTAGTTTGTTGTTGAGAAGCTCGTGTCACAAATGAGCCGATATGATGAGACCACCCAGTTGTTGGCAATTTTGAGTATCTGCTTTGGAATGCTCAAACTGACTGAACACATGGAGGTCAGTGCAGCTTCTTTTTTTTTTTTTTTTTTTTTTTTTTTCCTTTTCCTTGCTTTTTTTCTCAAGTTGACTGAAACCCACACGTGCCCGTTTTTCTGTATCTGCCTCTATTTCAAAGGTATCCATGGAGCTGGGATGCTTCTTGGCCGGGCTCATGTTCTCCATGGCTGATGCCACATCTGCTCGGCTTAACACGGGCTTTCACGCTGGGAATCATGGTATAACGCATCGACTCATGACCTTGGTTGATCCTGTAAAAGATCTTTTCTTGGCCATCTTCTTTGCCTCTGTTGGTACGTGGTACATCCAACTTTGTGCTCAGAATCAGCTAGCCGCCCATCTACACCCTAGGGCTGCATCGCTCTTGAGCTGCGGCCCGCAAGCCGGCGTGCCCATTTTTCATGGTGGTTCTGTGGGTCTTGACCTCTTCCAAATCTAGGTATGCACATCTATCCGACTTTTTTGGCTACCAATGCTACTTTACTACTTGCATTGACCACCGGCATCACTGTCATCAAGTATACAGCCGGCATTGTGGTACGCCTGGCGGTACCAGTTAAAATCAAAGTCTGCATTCCACGCCGATATTTTTCAGCAAACACGTGCCTTCCAACATCTTGAATCGCTGGTGGTATCTAGGTATTGAAGTACGGGGTCGGCAAGACCAATCTTTCCGAGGTTCATGTCATGTCAGTGGGATTGGCACAGGTTAGCAGCGTCGTGCCATTTTGCCTTGCTGGCTGAATGCCGTCTTGCCGTGTGGTCGGTTGATATTGATGGGGACAAACATGATGACTGCTGTAGATTAGCGAATTTGCGTTTGTGTTGGCCAGTCGCGGCCGACGATTAGGCATCTTGTCACAAGTGAGCTTGCCCTGGACTCGCCTCGCATCTTGTGTTTGAGAAGAGTCGAAACACTTGCCCTGACGCTCACGCTTTGCCACGGCTACAGCCCATCTATTTCTTGTTGCTTAGTGTGACAGGGCTCTCCCTACTCCTGGCTCCGCTCATCTGGAGTCTTATTCAACAGAGCCGACAACGACTGCTCGTTGGCCCCGCTCTGACAGCATAATCAAGCCCGTGACGGGTTTTTATATGAGCCATTGATCAAAGCCATCAGGTTTATGATCTGAGCCAGCCAACTAGAAATTCCGACGGCTCAGCGAGCCACCGCATTTGTCTTGACTTCTCGAATTGTAGCCACGTGACCGCACGCCACCTTTATTGCCACGTGATGATACTTTTCAATTCTGCCTCAGACAGATGTGAAGACCAAGAAAAAATTGGGGGAGAAAACATAACGAAGGAAAATCACGTGAAGAATCAAACAAGCACAGTCGGACCCGTTCAAGAACCAAGTGGAACCATGGCTTAAGATATGCATGAACTCAATCAACACTGAAGCTCTGCTGCTAATATCATCAGCTCGAAAAGAACGACTGCTGCGCCAACTCGTGGCCTTGTCTTATATCTCGCTTTCGCGCGCCTCGGGAATCGACATGACATTCATGGAATATGCCGAGGGGACAAACGTGTTGTTGGTTGGAAGGCCAACCTGAGGCAGGCCTGAGAGACCCGCGGCATTGAGCGAAAGTGCGTTGAGCGAGAGCTGGTTGGGCTGGACGTAGGACAAAGGGTCAATGGCCGGCGTCATGAGAGATGGCGTGGCAAAGGCACTCGGCAATTGTGATAGGTTGGTTGAGTTCAGCAAGGCATCATCTAAGACCGAGGATGTGGACATGTCGTCGACAAGATCAAGGCCAATCGCACTCGGGGTGCGTGCGCGGCCGTGGTCGGGAGCAATGCCCGACGCAATGCCTGGCACACCCACCATCGCTGTTGCATAACCCAGACTGGCATCGAACTGCTGCGGTAGGCCTGCAGCGGCGGCTGCAGCGGCGGCTGCCTGCTGCTGCTGTAATTGAGCTTGGGCCTGCAGCTGAAAGCGCGCTTGCTCTTGGGCCTGTGCTTGTGCTTGTGCTTGTGCCTGAGCCTGAGCCTGAACCTGAGCCTGTAGTTGTTGCTGGTACGCCTGCTGCTGCACAGACGCCTGTTGGGCAGTGGAGCTCTGAGCTTGCTGTGGAACTTGTTGTCCCTGACCAGTCTGGCCCTGCATCCCGACAGATTGCACTTGGGAAGAACGCTGAAGCTGCTGGGGCTGGGGCGCTTGGTGGTGGTGTTGCTGTTGTTGCTGCTGCTGGGGCTGCTGCTGTTGATGTTGCTGTTGCTGTTGTTGTTGCTGTTGTTGCTGTTGTTGTTGGTGGTGGTGTTGCTGTTGCTGTTGTTGTTGCTGCTGCTGATGTTGTGGCTGATGCTGTTGATGTTGCTGCTGCTGCTGTTGCTGCGGCTGCTGTGGCTGCGCTTGCTGTTGAGCTTGCTGTTGCGCTTGCTGTTGCGCTTGCTGCTGAGCGTGTTGTTGTTGCTGCGCTTGTTGTTGCATCTGTGCCTGCACCTGGGCTTGCATGTGTTGTTGCTGCAGCTGTGCTTGATGTTGCGCAAGCTGGGCTTGCGTTAGCAGCTGCGACTGATGTAGCGAAGTCACCGAGCCTGGGGCCGTCCCCGGCGTTGCAGTCGGGCCAGTTGGGCCAGGTGCTCCAGGCGGTACTGTCGATGGACCACCGGAGTGCATGGCTCCCATGTTGTTTGCAGGCACGACTGCAGAGCCAAGACCTGGTTGCAGGTTACCTGTTGACCCGCGGGGTAAGGGAGTGGGGCCTGCGTTCTGGGCCTGCGCATTGGCATCAAGTGTTGGCAATGCAACACTGGGATTGCCCCCAAGCTGAAGGCCAGACTGGCTCCCCTCACGTCGTGACAGCCGTTGCAGGCGGCGCTGCTCCAGCTGCATTCGTGCGGCAGCCTGTTGCTGTTGTTGCTGTTGTTGTTGCTGTTGTTGAAGCAGGAGCAGTTGCAGGCGTTGTTGTTGCTGCTGCTGCTGCTGCTGTCGTTGCTGCTGCAGCAAGGCTTGCGTCTTGAGCGTCTGCAGGGGATCGTATGCTCCACTGAGCAGACCAGAATTGTACATCAGGCTGGTCGGGTGGTAGGCTGCAGCCAGTGACATGTTCGGGTCGTAGAGCGGGCCAAAGGAGGCGGAACCACGATGCGCGAGCAAGCGCGGGTCGAGGGCTGGAGGCGGTGTCATGCGCAACTGCTGGGCATAGTACTGTTGCGCATCCATGTCCTCCATATAACCTCCTGCCTGGGGAAAGTTGAGGTGACCCGACTGCTGCACATGCTCGAGCGGCTCCAATTCGTCATCTGCCTCTGATGCATCGGGGTCCGGGTCGGCAGGCGCAGGCGTCTGAGGCTCAGGTTCTTCCTCCTTTTCCTGTGAAAATGGGATCAGTGGGGGCGGGGCAGCCGCCGCTGGCTGGTGTCCAAGCTCTTTGAGTTGTTCGGTCAGGCGGGCACAACACTCCTCGAGTTGATACGAGCGATTGTGCATGTTGGAATTTTCGAGCTCTGTGCGCTGAATGGAGACGAGTAGTTGCTGCGCTAGCGAGGCGGGCGTTGCACCATGGCGCTGGCTGCCTGGAGGCTGATCCAACCCTAGAGCGTGCTTGATCTGCTTGGTGGTCTCAAAGATCTGGGACCACTGCATGGCTTGTTCCTCGAGCACGGCCTTGAGTGCGAGATTCTGCTGCTGCAAGAAGGCACCAACGGACCGAAACTCTTCCAAAAAGTGCTGCATGGGGAGGCCTAGTTCGCGCTCGGCGTTGACAGAGTTGATGCGACGGGCCTCGCGTGTGTGATTCGTCTCCTCGCCGGGTTGGCAATATTCGTCGTAAACGAGGAACTCGCCTCGGAAATAGTTGCGTTCGCGTTGATCACTGCGGTCTTTTTCACTAGCCACGCGCAATGTAAAGCGACCTTGCTGTGTTGTAGTCTGGGCCTCCAAGTCCGTGCCACCAGTCAGATTGAGCGGATGGGGAGCAGGGAAGGGTGTAGGAGGATAGTGATGGTACTCATGGCTGCCCCCAGAGGCAATGCGCGGCGATGCAAAATAGGGGAATGTGGAAAACCACTGGGATTGTTGGCTAACAGAGAATAAGAACGCATGGCACAGCGAGTGTGTGACAACGTGAGAGTGCTGCGGGTTAAAAAAAAAAAACAAGGGGGGGGNGGGGGGGGGGG
>NW_001865072.1:148988-196836 GCF_000002865.3 Monosiga brevicollis MX1
AGGACGGAAGAATCAGACTGACCCTTCAAGGAACGCCCGGGGATGTAAGCGGGTGCCGGGCTGATGGACGGATGGGCGGGATCAAAGCCCACGTGTCGCTTGGGTCCGCCAGCATTCGAAGTCAAGATGTTGGCGGGGTTCATAGAGCGCATGGCGTGAAACTTGGTTGGTGTGATATTGGCGTGCTGCTCCACATGCCCCGCGTTGCGGCGTGCGGAAGCATTAACCGGGGCTGCAGTTGTGGCCGCAGCAACGGCCGTGGAGCTACGCCTAGCACCGGGATTGGCAACTGCCGGCGCGTTACCTTGCATGACGGGTGGAATGATTTGCGCTTGTGGTTGATGCTGGTTAACAGTGGAGACTATGGCCGCCTGGGCGGCGGACGAGGGTAGCAACGGAGCTGGCATGGGCTGAGCTGGTGTGGGCTGCGTCGGCACAGGTACGACGGGTGCAGGCTGAGCCACGATGGGTTGCACGACAGCAGGGACCTGCGCCGCTGGCTGGGCGGCCGGCTGTGAAGCTGGCTGCGTGACTGGCTGCGTCACGGCCGGCACGGGTTGAGCGGCAGATTGGATGGGAGGTGCTGCCGCGGCGGGACTCTCATTGGCAGCATCTGCCGAGTCAGTCTTGACCAAGGATGATTGCTTGACTTTGAAGCGGCCGCGCTTTTCAGCATTCTATGGAACATGTGGTGGTGTGAGGCCAAGTCCGGGGGGCGCAAAGCACAATACACGAATCTTAAGCTGAAGGGGAGAAAAAAGAAAAACATTTGGGGAGTGTATGTTTGATGCATGGCGCACAAATTAGAGTGTAAGCGTGTGGCTGACCTTGGCAGGGCCTGCTGCGGCCGTGGATGTGGGCACGGTGGCTGAGGCGTTGGAGGCCACGCTTCCGACAGAGTCTTGAAGGCCAAGAGCAACAGACGGTTCTGGCTCGATGGTAGATATGCCCTCCTCGAGTCGCGGCTCGAGCGTCGACTGGGCCGTGGACTCGACGGGTACAGGTTTGGAGGCGGGTGGTTGCTCTGTGGCTTGCTGTGTCATGTCATTCGGAGTCTGCACCCGAACGCGGAATCGGCCGGCGCGCTGTGCCGAGGTATCGGTCGTGGTCGTGGGGGGAGCGCCAGCACTTGTGCTGGGTGCCGCCGCGTTGGAAGGGCCGGTGCTTGTGGCGGGTGTTTCAGCGGTCGTCGTGGTGGCCGGTGGTGCTGAATCGGGTGCGGCGGCAGCTGTTGTGGCTTCGTTGTTGCTAATCTCACGCATCTGTGCAGCGGCCTGGCGCGCGCCCGCGGGCATGGATTGAGAGCGATTGATGGGGTTGGAATCGTTGGTACTCACGACACGGACGTTAAAGCGGTTGGGTTTTGGCACCGAGGTGGCTTTGGGTGGTTCAAGGCGCGTCGTCAGGTCAGAGGGTTGCTGGGCTCTTGCCGGCTCCTGCCCCGAGCTCTGTGTTGGATTTGCCTGCTCGGCGGACATTGGAATGGGAGCAGGCATGCCGTTGGTGGCGGGAGCAGCGGCATCGACCATAGGCGGGGGGGCCAAGGCGATGGGGATGAGACCGGACGCCGCATTGTCCGTGGCCGTGGCCGGCGTGATGGGAGCAGAGCCGGCCGTGGCGGTGCCGTTTGGGAGCCCCGTGCCCACGTTTGCGGGCTGTTGAGAGGAGTGCGCTGCCGTCGGAGCAGCAGGAGCACTGGAAGGAGGATCCATGACGCTGACTATCGACACGAACGAGACGGCTCTAGTTCAAGGGTGTGGGGGTGCACACATACACTGTGCTGATCGAGAGAAGGTGTCTGTTCAAAACAGAAAGGACCGAGTACGGCTCAGATTGTGATCTGATCCAGAGCCATGAGATCAAGTCGGGTACGAGCGTACGAAACAGTGGTCAAGTGAAGCGCGAGCACAAGCCTCGAGCACGAGATGATGACGACTGCCGAAATTGAGGGCGACACTGGAGAGCCACAGCTCGAGCCAAAACGAGCGAACAAGCAAACAAGCAAACGAGTTCAACCCCGTGACCAGGCTTGCCCAATCGATCGCTGGCTATCCCGCTCAACCGACAACAAGGGGTTTTTGATCCACTGGCGGCCTGCCTCCCCCGCACAGAGGGACACAGAGACACACACAGAGACACACACGCGCGGGCGCGCGGACAGACACACGCGCAGTCGCTCACACGCCTGTGATGTGAACACACACTCGAATATGCCAAAGAGTCCAACCAAGCCAGACTCGCAAATGCAATGCCAAAGGCAACGCGTGCCTGCGTGCGTCTACACCCGATATGGACTCGGCTATGCGCGTGCACGCCAAGCGTTTGACCGCACGCTCCGCGACTGCCGTTTGTTAAAAAAAAAAAATTGTGTGTGTGTGCTCTCTCTCTCTCTCTCTCTCTCTCTCTCTCTCTCTCTCTCTCTCTCTCTCTCTCTCTCTCTCTCTCTCTCTCACTTTTGTCTTCCTCTCTCACTTTTGTCTTGCTCTCTCCTGTGGCTGACGCTTAGTAGCGAAGCGACGTGATCAACAATTAGTAGCTGTCATCTTAAGTAAAATACTTTTCAAAAAATCTCTGACATCCAGCACAAGCCTTAACAACCGTCCCCGTGTGTGTGTGTGTGTGTGTGTGTGTGTGTGTGTGTGTGTGTGTGTGTGTGTGTGTGTCCGAAATTGGCAAAATTTTTCATTTTTTTTTTTTTTTTTGCTTCCTCCGTTGCTGCCTCTGCTTTACATTTTGAAGCAGCAAGATGTCGATTGTGACGCTCAACGTGTCGTGCTCGTCGGCCAACGTGCGCTCGGAGCGTCGGTTTGACAAGGGGTTGACCATCAGCAATGTCAAGTCCAAGTTGGAGCTGATTGTTGGTGTGCCCACGGCCAGCATGCAGCTGCACCTCTTGGACCAGCAGGGGCAGAAGATTTGCATCATGAGTGACGACAACGCGATGCTCGGCGCCTACCCGGTCGAAGACTATCTCGAACTTCACGTGAGTATCAGAGTAGCATGCCTCCAGCCACACGTTCCGGCCCCTGCGTTTTGGAAACGGGCCATGCCAAGGCGGCCAGAAGAGACGACAGAAGATCAGAAAAGAGAACATTGTGCTTGATCGCTCAAGACACGTCAGCTCCCATCACGATCGCCAGTCGTTGCTCAAACCTTACGGTGGCGTTGCATGTTGTAGGTGAAGAACGTCGACTCGACTGCGGCCGTTGGCGAGTTTGATGACCTCTCCAAGGTCGAAAAGTACGAGCTCACGGATGCAGAATATGCCTCTAAACGAGGTCAGCACAATGCCCCCCAATTGCCCGATCCCACTGGCAAGGCCGTCCAGTTGCCTGCCTTTTCCTCCATCAAGTTGGGCTCTCGATACCCGGCCATCTGACCACAACTTTGACATTTCATACGCTTGACCACACGCGCACCGTTTCTTCCCCTCCTGTTTCCTCTCCTGCCTCCTTCTTGGCTCGTTCACCCGTTCTGTTGTATAGACACGGTGCTGGACTTTAAGCGTCGTAACCAGCTGGGCCGATTCAATCCCGAGGCTGCCAGGGCCGTAGGTGCAGCTCCCCATGATGCCACTCAACTTCCATACACACCAAACAACTTTCAACTCCCAATTGCTTGCTCATACAATGCTGCTCCGCAGGCCGAGGTTAAGCAACAGGAAGAAGATGCCAATGCCGCCGCCATGGATGTCGGCAGCCGGTACGCGCGTTTGTTGGCGAGAACGTTTTCCCATTCCGTGCACGTTCGCCCCTCATACCAACCCGCTGGTACCCAGGTGTCAAGTCACGCTCAAATCGGCGGGCAAGCAACGTGGAACCGTTCGCTACGTCGGTACGCATCCATGACTTTTCATCCCCAACGGTCTGTCACTATTTTTTTTTTTTTTCAGATGACGCATTCACGTACAAATGACTTCAGGGGAAATTCGAGGCAAACCCGGCAAGTTTGTCGGCGTCGAGCTCGATGAACCCTTTGGAAAGAATGATGGCAGGTGTGTAATGACGTTTTTTGTTTTTTTCGTGCCTGGTCTTTGCATTTTGGCAGTCATAGGCTGCCAATGGCTGTCCGCCAAGCTAGCTTGCCTCACCACACTGCTCCGTTTCGCAGCATCGAGGGCCACAAGTTTTTCGAATGCGCACCAAACTATGGATGCTTTGTCAAACCAGGCAGCGTGGAAACTGGCGATTTTCCCCCATTGGATGACGAGCTGCTCATGAGTGATGAAGACGAGATGTAGTTTAGCACAGCAAAGGATTAAGAAGCCCAAAAAAACTTGTGGCGCGCCTATGCTTAAACCCCCCCTCCCTTCCATATGCTCTTTTTATCTCTCTTTCCCTCTCTCTCTCTCTCTCTCTCTCTCTCTCTCTCTCTCCCTCTCTCTCTCTCTCACTCTCTCTCTCTCTCTCTCTCTCTCTCTCTCTCTCTCTCTCTCTCTCTCTCTCTCTCTCTCTCTCTCTCTCTCTCTCTTGGACACGCGCCACGTTTGTCTACAGATAAAAATCGCCACGCGACAACAATTCAGTCTTGCTAATCGAATTGAAGTGTCACGCGGCGCTAAAGCCGAGCGACTAGAACAAGAAACACAATAGGACATGTAGGAGTCAGACAATCGGAACGTCCGCCTTCAACGCTTGTTCTTGGTTGTCCCCAAGCCCACAAGCAGAGGACTCGAAGCAACAGAACGAAGTGGAGGCCAACCATAAACGATAGGGGACAAAAAAAAAAGACACGGTACAGTCGGGCGCACGACAGCTGCACCGAAGAATCCTGTACAACAGGATTGGACATGCTTGCGCGCACGCCCACACTTGGCTCAGATGCATACAACAGGAGACGAGATGTCAGACGGGATGGACAATGCTCAACATACTTTGATCCCGCCGTCCCAGAGACAACGGGCTTGGACGCAAAGAAACACAACCCAAGTATCGAAAGAAAAGCGGCTCAACCGCTCGCGGTCGCCACACACGGCAACCCCCAACCATAACAAGATGGCTTAGCATAAACTTGCACCCTCAAAAAGAATCACTGGCCACGCACATCCGAGGCAAGCCGGCTGTTGACTTGGCTCGAGGCCAGACTCACATAGGGGTGATTATACGCATTCAGCATCAAGAAACACAGAGCCGACAAAAACCTGAAGAACAACCACAAGGAATAGACTCCAAAAGCAAGACAAAAGAGTAGAAGAAACGAAAATACGTCGGGGCATCGAGGGCCCATGGTAAGGCTAAACCTCGAGCAGAAATTTCCTCGAAATCAAAGCACACTGGTGGCAAGGGCATCTCTGCGCGTCGAACAACGCGCGCAAAGGAAGATACAGGGGAAATATAACAAGCGGCAGCAACGCCAAACAGGGCGGTGCCGCAAAATGCGAAAGCAGGACAAGAGTAGAAGCAACGACACGATTCCAATCGGCGCTTCTTCCGTGCACCACACAGACTCAAGTCGAGGCGAAGATCCGCAATGCCCGGGTACAGAACCTGCGGCAAAAAACGCGGTTCCGCGGCCTCAAACCAGTTGTGCCAACGGAGAAAAAGCGAAGTTCCAGAAATGTTAATGGAACAGACCGCGAAACGCGGCTGAAACAGGCCCCCAAAAAAACACAATAACAAGACGAGTAAACATTCACATGCTTTCGAGAAGAAACGAGAGGCAAGGACAACGAAGACTTTCTAGCGGGCTCGCCTCCGCACCCGAGGGTGCTCACCCACCACAAAGTGAAAAGAGGACGATAGAATACCGCAACAAACATGATCGACAAAAGTACACCGCCACGCTGATACGCGGACGGCCCCATGTGAGCTACACTAGCTCCTTGAGGCTGTGCAGACATGAGGCAGTCGGTCTCACACACGTCGAGGTCTCACAAAGACCGTGGACGAGGACGTTTGACAAAAGGACAGGGAGAAGGACAAGACAGAGAAGTCTGGATAGAGTTGGTGCTGGCAAATCGCCAACCACGCCAGTACATGCAAGACAAAAAAAAAAAGAGAGAGAGAGAGAGAGCAAAATAGGCAGCGAAGGTGGGAAGAGAACACAAAAAGCAACTCGGCGCCCGGCTTGGCAGGGCAATTTGGAACGGGTACGGCCACGAAACAGGCAAAAGAAGAAGAGCCAGCATGGGTGCCTAACAGGCTGCCTGCATGAAGGAATGGGCAGCCAGGGCGGCAGCGGTGGCAGGATCCATGGGTCCATCATAGCTTGAGTCGTAAGGGGCCCAGCCACCCTGGTAACCCTGTGTGGCACCGGTATTGGCGGCAGAGTTGTTGTAACTCTGGGCTTGGCGTTTGGAGCGACGTCGCGATCGACCGTTGACCTTGAGAGACTTGGGTGGCTTGAGGCGGGCGGCATTGGCCAAGGCGGCATTGGCCAAGGCGGCATTGGCTAGGGCAGCGTTGGCGGCGGCAGCGGCGGCCTTGGTGGCAGCCGCTGTGTCAATGATGGGGCCCGAGCCACCCATGTGAGCGGGCGGAGAGTAGGTATGACGCGATTGGATTGGCGAGGTGGCCTCTGAGAGAACGGGGCTGAGGCTGCTTGAGCTAATGGGCTCCGCAAACCCCAGGTTCGCGGTGGGCTCAATTTGGAATTGAGTGTCGACGACCTCAAACTCCTGAACCATGCCGTCTGCCACGCGGTATGCGACGCAGCCGGGGTCGACCCACATCGTCCAGTCCATGGGCAGGGCGTCCAACAGGGAGAGTGCACCAGCTGCTTGGGCAGCTTGACGTACAATGGCATCTTGTTTGCCGCTGTGTGCGCGCAAGCAGCGATAGCCACTACCACGAACGGGATTGTTATAGCAGTGACCAGCCACGTGAGCCAGGAGATGATCTTCCAGCTCGTCGCGGAAATTGTTGCGCAGATGCATGTCCTTGTCGGCGAGGAAAACCTCGTCGACGACACGAGCCGCCACGGCCACCTCCTCCTCCATCAACGTCATGGCCAAGCTTGCGTCGGGCAGCCTGGCGGTGACTGGCTTACGTCTGTCACTGACAGTGGGAAAGAAGAAAGGGAAGGACAATTGGGGGCAGGCGGAGTGGTGAATAAAGCTGTGTCAGCTGATGGCTGCAAGCCGAGAGCGGTCGTGTAGACGGCGGCCTTGACCAAAGGGGGCAGTCGCCTAGTGTAGATGAAGAAGACTGAATGTGGCTCCACCAGAAAAGCAAGTCGCGTGGAGGCGATGTTGCCGCCAGCTGCCGCACTACCCACAACGCCCGGGGCCACCAAGAGCAGGGAAGCGAATGTGGAATGCGCGCGGGACAAGGGAAGGCTTGTACGCTTGGAAGAAAGACGTCGCAGGCTGCAAAGGGCTCAAAATCCCTTTTTTTTGGATTGCACGTTGCTTGCGCGCAGCGCGTAACTGGACGGTATGTCAGCTCCTCCTTCACCTGCATCAATCGAGCCCAGTGAGACGGCGCCGGTTCAAGCCCAACCAACCAACCAACAAGTGGGAGATGACGGGTAGGAAGGCGATACAAATGCAGGGAAGCACAAGAGAGAAGAACGAAAGAGAGAGAGAGAGAAAAAAAAAAAAAAAAAGAACGGCGAGCCAGCACACGTGAGCGAGCGAAACCCGTCGCAAAGGCAGCGAGGTGCCTTAAATATCAGCACAGCGCCTACACGTGGCCGATGGTCAGCCCCCCCCCCAAAGTCGCCAGTATACGACCACTCACTAGCTAACGAATAAGGATTGAATGCAACAAGCTTTGCCGAATGCATTCGCAGACCACGGCCACTTGCACCGGAATGCCGCCGAGCAGGAGAGAAGCGAAGCAAAGTTGAAGAACCCGCACAACGAGACGAAGAACCTCTCGGCGCCAGCCCGTCGCCTCTCTCTCTCTCTCTCTCTCTCTCTCTCTCTCTGAATGAGCGACCATGTGTTAGTCTTTCTCTCCCTTTCTTTCTCTCTCTCTCTGTGCCTCTCTCTCGCTCTCTCTGACTTCTCTTTTGTTCAGCAACGTGGGATAAAACATTCAAATCTCATACAATAAGAGACAGAACTCTTCAAGGAGAATTAGTGATCAACAGAAATGTTGCTGCAATAACTATGCAATTAGAGTATAAAAGTCTCAAAAGCATATCCTTACAGTCAAAAAAAATTTGGCGGCAAAATTTTTTGTTGCTTTGTCATCAGCGCGTGGATCTGTGTGTGTGAGGGAGCCGCATGGGTATCCATGTATAATAAAACTTACACTTTAGACGTATAAACTGAAGTGTTGGTCACACTTTGGAGTTGTCATCCCGCGTGTCAGAAACGCTGATGACAACAGGTGTTGTTGCAGGTCTGCCTGCATGCTTGCTCGTTCACGCTGTTACTATGGCGGGCGGCAATACAAGCTCCCCAGCGTCGCCCGTGTAGGTGGTGCTGGCATCAAAGGCCGTCGTTCCATTAAAGCCCACTCCTTGGCCCGGGCGCACTCGCACCGCGTTCAAACGAATGCTCTACCATGGCCCGTGATACACCACCTTTGAGATAACCGCCGCCATGCCAGACAAACCAACCAGATCTGTACAGCACCCTCACATACCGGCGCAAATCCTTGAAACTGGCCCACCCGAGCACCAAAGGATACGAGTTGTGCCTCCTCGCGCCAGCAAAGCTCAAAGGTACTGTAGACACCTCTTTCATAGCCCCTAGAGACCCCATCGTCCTCGTAGAGCGTAAAGCTGGCCGATGCCCCATCACCGTTTGAGCCTTGCCATGCCCACCAACACCACCCAAACAATCACCCCAACCCTATGACCTGCCGAATAACGTACCAGTCATCCCCACCCGGGTAGATGCGGAGCTCTAGTTCCACCTGTGCCTCACGCGAAGACGTGACTGGGTTGCCCAAAACAAGCAAGCGGCCGGCTGGGACGAAGACTGGCAGTGTGTCTGCCGCCACCTGCGAAGTCACACTTTGACCGCCACTCAGCACCTGTCCCGTGAAAAAGTCAAACCAAGTGGCATTGCCCTCGGCTGTCTTGGGTAGGTACACGCTGCGCTCCTCGGCATGAGCATGGTACACGGGTGCAACCATCAAGGCAGGTCCAAACATGTACTGGTCCGTAATCTCCAAGGCCTGCATGCTCCAGGCCACGGGTGAGGCGGAGCTGACCATGGCGTGGGTAGCACCCGCACCCCATTCAAGTTCAACGAACCTGCGCATCGTGAATGAAGTCAAATGCCAACGGGCGCTGCATGGTGTAGTGCTCAGCCGTGCTGCGCCACGCCAAGGCATAAATATACGGCAGGAGCCGGTACCGAAAAACGTTGTATGCCGTCAACGTGGCCTCGGTGGAGGCCGGATAATTCCAAAAGGCTGTCCGACTACACCCAAATTTGGCCAAAGCATGTGCGTCGCCAAGGAGTACCAAAAAAAGTGGAGAATGATGAAGAAGAAAACGGCAGAGGCCGCGTTGTGAGACATATGCACAAAAAAAAAACGTCCCCTTCAACGCTTCCTTTGCAAATGTATGCGTACCTGCCACTGCCATGCACGCGGTAAATTGGGGTAAAGAGGCCGAGCTGAAACCACCGGATGAGAAGATCCTGGTAGTCGGAGCTGTTGTACTGATCTGCTGGACGGAAAAAGCCACCGAGATCCTGTGACCAGTATGGCATGCCCGCGAGCGCAAAGCTCATTGAAGCCGTCATCTGACGATACAACTGAGTCCAAGTTGAGGTGGTGTCCCCGGACCACACCACGCCGCTGTACCGTTGCTGCCCGGCAAACGCAGACCGGGTCAGGGAGAAAAAGCGGCCCTCATAATCCCGCTCCCATCCCGTGAAGAGGCTGTGCATGACCTCGAGGCTAAAGGTATTCAAAAACTCATTACCCGCGCCCAATGCGACCGTATTATTGAGATTGGGCAGCCCCTCAGGTTCTGTCGCATCTGCCCAGATGGCCGCCACGCCAATCCCATACATGGATTCGTTGGTAAACTGGTAGAAGAGGTCTCGTGCTGAGCGACTCCAGGGGTCCATGTAGGTGCTGTTCCCCGGTAGGAGTGCTTGAGCATGGGCCAACTCTTGATAAAAGCTGGTCCCCACGTCAAACTTGGACCAGACTGAGACCATGAGCTGCAAACCCAGGGCCTCGAGTTGCCGCACCATATCAGCGGGATCTGGGTACGCCAGGGGGTCCCATTGTGGTCCCCATCCTAAAGCAAGCAAGGTCAGCCATCCCAGACACGTTGGCTGCATTGACTCTTCCAGCACCGCCAGCCGATTCCCCCCACCTTCCTTCCAGCAGATACGCACAACCCACCTTCGGTGTTCCAATAGTGCCAGTCCTGGACGATGTTGTCAATGGGAATCTGACGCTGGCGATATCCATAAGCATCAGCAAGCAACTCCGCCTTGGTATGATAGTGTTCCTGGCATTGCCAAAACCCGTAGGCCCAGCGCCCGAGCAAGGGCGCTCGTCCAGTCAACGTCCGATACTGGGCCACCAGGCCATCGAACAGGGAGGACCCGAGGGCTTTGGCGCTCACGGTGGGTTGTTCGGGTACCATGACAAACAAACTGAATGCCCGCTCGGCGGCGCTGTCCATAGAGTTGATGGGGCGAGCCGTGGGAGCGTAAAGCGTGACGGGGGTGGTTGCCGTCACAGTGACCTTTACGGGTGTCCCAGGCTGCAGTCCGCGAACACGGCAGCTGGCACTGTTGGGGTGATTGTGGACGCCAGCGTAGTCATCGCAAATCTGGTTGTTCACGAGAACCTGGCCATCAAAGCTCAGACCAAAGTCGTCAGCCACGCGATAGTGCAGGACGAGGGTATCGCTGGAAGGGACCACGGTTCCTTCTTGTCCCCCTCCAGATACGGGTTGGAGGTCGACCTGATCGTGTGCGGCCGGACGGTTCCAATAAGACCAGCTGTAGTGATCAAAGTAGAGCCCAAAGCCGCGCGAAGACAGCAAAACTGGAACAATGGCCTCGGTATTGAACTGCACCAGCTCCACTGGTACCTGATTGTACTCGACCAGTCCGTTTTGGAGTGAGCCCAGACCATACAGGCGCTCCGAGGCCACCGTGGCCACCTCTGTGTGCACTGCATACAATCCGACGTCCGCCGCTACATGGCTCACGGGCGTAAAGGACAACGTGTGCTGCGCAAGGACCTCCCGTGTGGCGCGATCGGTGACGTTGACGATGGCACGGCTCTTGTCCGCGGTGACCTCGACCCGGGGTGTTTGCACCACCAGCAGTGCCGTGTCGTTGCGAATGACGTCGGTGGTCGTGCTGGCGGCTGGCGTGGCGTTGACCACTAGAGACGGACGCGGTGGCATTGATCCGTTGGCCATCGTTGGATAGACTACCACCTGCACAGATCGAGCTGGTCATGAAGCAGAAAGAGCAGAGCAAGACTTTTGTCCCAACACCACCACACGCGGAACCTACCTGCACGGTGGAGTTGGTCCAGAACACGAGCTCCATTCGCTCACTCACGACAACACGGGTCGCCTGTCCAGGGACCGGCCCCAGCAGCATCGATCCCACGAGCAAGGCCCCCAGCAGGGCCCTGAGCCGCTGCCCAGCCCACTGTTGTAGCCTCACGCCCGCCATCCTCCCAAGCGATCTCTTTGTGTGTATGACACTTGCGTACCAGAAGAACACTCGATCGGATCCACCCGCGTTAGCGTGCCTGTGTCTCTCTGTGTGTGTCAATGTGATTCCGTGTGTGTGTGTCTGTGCGTGTGATTCCTTGCGTGTGAGCTTGTGCGTGTGAGCCTGTATGGGTGTGAGTCTCTGTCAATGTGAGTCTCTGTCTGCCAGAGTGTCAGTGGGTCAGCGCGCCACAAAAAATAGAGAGAGTGTGTGTGTGCGTTCAAAACAAAAAAAAAAAAAAAAAAAAACACAAACACCAAACATCAAACTCATGCTGACAATCACACTGCCATTCGCCCTAACATAGCAAAGCACATCAAATTAAAAGCTGTTATACCGGGACTTATTGATGATTATGTTGCAATGTCTGTTGTAAAGCTTTAGATGAATGAGTGGGTTTATGATGTAAAGTAAGAGGTTTATGTAGTTGAGTCTGGGTGGTAAAGTGTGATTATTGTCAGAGTTCCGCTTGGCGACGCTTTTTCCAAATTTCTCTCTCTCTCTCTCTCTCTCTCTCTCTCTCTCGCGCGCGCTCTCTCACCCAGACCTGTCGCTCGTTCGCGGCGGGTTGGCTCAGGACTGAGGCGTGGGGGTGTGGATTATATGCAAACACTGGCTGATATATACACGTGCTGACGCGATCAACACCCAAGATGGCAGATGATGATTTGCCTCCGCCGCTGGAGGACATGACGGCCGAGCTGCAGCTCCGGCACCGTCTAGGCGCTGGCCCGCCGAAAAAGGCCCCGACACCCATTACCAGCAAACCCGCTGCAACCCCTGTTCAGGTCGCTGCTGCGCAACATTGGCCATGCCCCTCCTCCTTGACTTGCTTTGCTCACCTACGTGGCCCAAGTTCACGGCCTCTTTGCTTACTGGACTGCGCCCGCCTCTCCTCTCGACGAACCTAGGCCAAACCACCCGTCAAAACCCAGGCCAAGACCAAGCCAGCAACCACAAAGACGAGTGGTGGTGGCTTTGGGGGCTTTGGCAAAGGCTTTCTATCCGGGGGGGCCACCAAGAGCAAGCCGAAGCCAAAGGCCATTTCAAAGCCGCCAGCTCAAACCACCGCCACACCAACTGCCCCCTCGTCACAAGCCAACAAGACCGTGCCTTCACCTTCCAACTCTGAAGACATGCCTTTTATTCGGGCCAATCCAGCCGCTGCCTCCCCCCTGGTCCGCCTTGACCCATTGTACCGCCTTCCTTTGCACTTTGGACCCCTGCCACCCTCTCCTCACCTCCATCGGTGCTTCTTACCATGGTAGCTTCCCGAAGTCCAAGATGCTTTGACGCAAGCCGCTCCATTCTTGGAGAAAACACGTAAGCCCTGAGCATAAAGAGGATCAAGATTTACCCCCTTTCCTTGTTGAGCACGCCTTGTGCTCGCCTTGGCTTTTTTTTTTTTTTTCCTATTTCTGTCATCATGGTTTGGCTTTGGATGCTGCGTAGGTGACCAATGGCTGACACCAGATCTTTTGCAAAAGTTTCAGAGCAAACCCCACCTGCTCAAGTGCATGGGTGGTACGCTTGCTTTTCCCAACTCTTCACCCGACGGCACTCCCCTTTAAATGAGCGTGTGTGGCATCTCACTGAGCTCACATGCGGTGCACTCCCCACAGATCCGACTTTCCAAAAGGCCTTGCAAGAATTCCAATCTGACCCAGCCACGGCCAAGAAGAAATATGGCACCAACCCCGAGGTCAGCCCATCGTACCACTCATTCAGTGGCACATGACCCCACTTTACCCTCAAATGTGGTGCCCGGGTCCCTTCGTTGACGTCACCGCCCAATGCCTTGACGTTGCCCCTTGAACAGGTGGCGCAATTTTTCAAAGAGTACTTTGAAGTTATGGGATCCCATTTCGAGACCTTGGGCGAGAAGGAGGACCAAGAGAAGGCCCGTACAGCCCAACAACCAGCCGCACCGGACTTGCTACCTGAGGACGAGCAACACCTGCGACGCGTCATGGAAGATCCGGATGGTGCGTAGCCCGGGCGTTGTTCTGTGAAGTTTCATCAGCAAAACTGATCATGCACAAGCAAGCAAGATAGTACCTACCTCAGGCAGTGACTTGACGGATGCGCACGAATGATTTTGTCGCCTGACCTTGCTGCTCGTCCCATCATGCACCGGTGTTGCGCTCAGTTCGTGAGGCATTAGCAGTTCCTGCTATCAAGCACATGATCGAGACCCTCAAGCTGCATCCTGAGCAAGCCCCGCGCATCACGTCCCAAGTCATGTGCGATCCAGCCCTCACACGCCATGTCCGTGTTCTAGTCCGAGCAGGGCTTTTGGGCGTTGCGAGTTGAGGAAACGTGAAAGTGTCATTGCGTACCAGTAGAAAACAAAAATCAAACTCAAACCCGTCTAACTGGGATTGCTGCCACTCGGTCAAGCTGTGGATTGGGCAGTGTTTGCTCTTAGGAATCACAGCATGAGTAATGATTTTCAGCCGGTTTTGCGTGATGCAGCCGTTGGGTGTGAGCGTTCCATCCGGATCGTGGTGCCAAACAGCATCGAAAACTTCTTCACGTTCAGATGCTTTTCAGCTGTTTTGACGCAACCTTAGTACCACGCTTCCGCGGCACCGACGAAGCAGCGCTAAAAAGAATTTGGTCGCACATCTTCTGAGAGACAATTCAAAGGGTCGCTCGACTGGTTGATAAAGAACAGCAAGACGATGGCTCACCGGCACTAACATGTAAAGGTCAAATTTTTAAAAAAAAAACCAGACGATCACAAATTTGTTGTCCACAAGTGAACCACAATAATTTTTTTCGATTTACAGGTTAATGCTAGACAGTCCTACATTCCTCATCCCTTCAGGTTCGACACGACAGGGCAATCGGAATTCATGGTATAAAACCCTTACTACGAGGGGTCGAAGGCCTCGGGCAGCGTAGTTCTTGGCGGACGACTGAAAGAAAGACAAACTCCAGAAAAGAGACTGCCATTTCGAGCCCGCCATTTTTTTCGCCAGAAGCAACAAATCATCATCAATCAATTAACGGGATTGCTATCTCATAGTGTAGCAACGGCAAACTCGAGAGGAAGATCGCGCTGGCTGAAACAAGAAGACGGTCAAAACAAAGCCTTTGCCCAGGGCAAATCGAACACAAGGGTCGCGGATTAGGCGAGAACGGCGCACATGGCATTGTACTTTTCAGCAGCACGCACTCCTTCTGCAAGCACATCAGGCGTGAGCCCGGCATGTCGAGTTGAGACGCGCGGGGGCACTCCAGACATTGGTCGAAGTCCAGACTGTCGGGGATCGGCACGGACACGCGGTTTGCGTTTGCGCCGCGTTTCGGCTGTAGGCGTCACAGGCGTAGCGGGTGTTTCAGGTGTTGCGGGCGCTTTGGGTGTTTTAGGCGTGGTGGCCTCACTGTTGACCGGCTGGGTTCTAGTCTCCACTTCCTGACCGGACTCCAAATCAGAGTTGGCATTCTGACCAGCCTTCAGATCAGAGTTGGCATCGGCTGTCGAGTCTGCCACATTTTCGACGGACGGGGCGTGGGAGGAGCTCGGCGACCCACGCGTCGAGACTGGTGGTGAGGTGGGTGCAGCTGACGGTGCAGACGTCGCATCAGTATTGGTTGCATTGGCGTCAGATGGGCGCTCCTGAGCGCTTGTGTCGTCCTGTGAGCGTGGACTTTTGGCTGGGCTTTTAGCAGGACTTTTAGCAGGACCGCGAGGCCCCAGCAATTTTGGGCGGTTGTTGCCATCGCGCGCATACGGGTGCTTGGCGTAGTAATGCACCAGCTCCACCACCTCTCGGAAGCGCTTTGGATGCCCTTGCAGAGCGTAAAAGATGCGAACTTCATCCACTTCGGGGCTGATGGTCATGGTCACAACTTCCGCGGCAGATTCCTTTACGGACAGGAGATATTTGTTGGGGAGATCTGCTGGGTAGACCACAAAGGCTCCTACACGTGCTTTCTCGCGTAGCGTCTACATGGGTGCGAGCGCCACAACCTCCAATCAGCCACTGCTTGCAACCATCGGAACAAGCCAAGTTACTTGCAGATGGGACAAAGAGGATCATGGTTCTCGCAACTCACCCGGCAGGCCGTGCGCTTGTCGATGCGCGCCTGAAACCAGCGCTGCTGATGGAGACTTGCAACCTTACCCATACTGGCAGGTAAAGCTGAGCACGCACAAGAACGTGAGGGACATAAGGAAAGGACACGTACACACGCACGCACGCAGGTAAAAAAAAAGAAGAAAAAAACAACCTGCCGCTTGAACGGCCTCTTCTGGCAGGTGCATGCTGTTTCGTGTCGCCAATTTGGGGCTTGGTTTTTCTACGACGAGTTCAGACGTCGTCACGCCCACAAAGGGTGAGTTTCAATCCATGTCCAACACAATCACTAATTCTTCGACCCTGTCAGCTCACCACTAGTAGCCGACGGGTTGGCACCATTGGTGGCGTCCTCCGGAGGATGCAGGGCCTTGGCAATGGTGTCCAAGCTGGTGTTACGACGGGGCCGCACGGGACGCAAGGCCGCGGCTCGATCAGCCAATGCCTGTGCTTCCGATCGGACTGCTTGCAGATGGGCCATGCCTTGATGGCACATATCAGAAACTTTGCTCTTCATCGCGGCAGCCTAGGTCCAAAATGTTTGCGTGAGAACGCGGGCGTTGGTTGGGATTTGGGCTGGATACGAGCATCGCGCCACCACCAGAGCAGAGCGATTGTACCTGCTGCTCATCAGTGGTAGTAAAGTACCAGCACTCGAGCTCCCGGCCTTCGAGCGTGACAGTACGATGGACCAGGGCGACCACGTTACTGGACGCGCTGCACGTCACCACATCAGCCAGAAGGAGCCGCTCGATTGGGGGTGGAGTGGCCTCCTTTTTCTTGAGTTTGGCGACTTCCGAAACGCAAATGTCGGTTGCTGAGATGGTAAGGCGCAAGGGATGCTTCCACTCTTTGCGTGGGTTGGCTTTGAGCGTCATGTAGTGGCCTTGCAGCGTTTCGGGTTCCGAATCTACAAAAAGCAGCGGTGAGCACCAAGGGGCGCCTTTCGACCCAGACATTGCACGAAAAGCTAGGCGAACCTTCGATAGGGACACTGCCCATCCAGTGAACGGCCAGGGTGTACGGTGCTGTATCTGCTTCAGTACTGTTGGCACATGCTGCAAAAGCAAAGACGCTTAGTCGGCGCAGTTCTTCACCTGTGCACCCGTGAAAAGAAAGCATGACAGCATGAGCACGATGACGTGGGCGCGGCGGACTGGGGGTGCGGGGCGCGGGCACACCTTTATCAAAGTAGGCAAAACCATCTGGGTCATAGGCCACCTCCAAAACAAGTTCAGGCGAGTCGGAGGACTCGAGTAGGATCTTGACAGCCTCACGGGAGAGACCAGTGATGTCTTCATCATTGATCGCAAACAGCTGTGGTCATTACCAACAGGGTGAGAGGGTGCTGAGGTGGCAGAGTCTTATATTGGTACGAATCAGCATGGCGGTTTAAAAAAGAGGCGACCCACACGCATGCCTCGACGCAGAACACCAGACCGATGGGCGGGGCTGCCCACAAGAATGCGGGTGATGTAGGTGCCTGCGCAGTATCGAGATTTGAACAAGAGGGGCGATCATGAACTCGTAAATCTGGGATGCAGAGCTCGAGGGTTGGGCAACTGATAGATGGATACGCACCGTGGAGGTTGTTGCCTGTGATGCTAAAGCCGTAGCCACCCAAAGTTTTGCGGAGCGTGACATCAATCACCTATTGCAGTTTTCCCAGCCATCATGAGCCAATCCCAATCTGGGTGGAACGACTGGCGGGAAGGGCGTGGACGGGCAAGCGCTGGTGCTACAGACCTCGGGGCTGGCGGCCTTGAGAAGTTCTGTGGGCGAATTGGCAATGTGCTGTCCATTCTTGTCGCTGGTGTCTTGGGCTGCGGCCAGGATGGGTGGCATGATGCCACTCAGCCGGCGGCTGACCAAGGTCATGGATCGCGGTCGCTGGGTCTTTTTCTTCGTGGCGGTGCCCGAGTCTCCATTGGTGGCGGAGATGTTGAGTGAGGATGAAGATCGGTGAAAGGCCAGTCCTCTGCCAAACCAGTGCGTTATATGGAGGAAAGCAGCGGGAACGAGCACACGGATGAGCACACGGATGAGCATGGGACGGATGGCCAGAGGAGCGGGGTGGGGTGCTTGTTGAGGCATCTCTTACGAGAAGCTATTGCGCCGCTGCGACTTGCGCTTGATGACCTCTTCCGCGCTGGCATGTGAGGTAGCTCCATCCTTACCAGCTGCCTCTTGCGCCAGCTGAGCCTGCGCCGCCTGCAAATCAAAGCTACTGCCCTGATTGCCCATCCGAGCGGTCCCTCTCTCACATCGGCGGACTGAACTACAAGAAAAAAAAAGCGTCACTAACGTGTGCGTGTGTGTGTGTGCGGGTGTGTGTGTGTGTGTGTGACATGAATGATTAATCTGACATTTCTATCCTTGAAACTGCTGTGCATTGATTGCGCTCTCGGCCATTTCTCTCTGTCTGTCTGTCTCTCTCACTTTTCCTCTCGATCTCTCGATCTCTCACCGTCCGTCTCTCACCGTCTGTCTCTGTGTCTCTCTCTCTGTCTCTGTCTCTGTCTCTGTCTCTGTCTCTCTCTGTCTGTCTGTCTCTCTCTCTCTCTCTCTGTGGTTGGCGATCGGGGAGCCATGGGGGTTGCTGGTCAGAGGGTGGGATGCCCGCGGCTGGTGATGGTGCTGGTGGTGGTGGCGGCGGTTGGGGTGGCAGCTGTGGTCGGGCAGAAGGATTACAATCGGCCTGCAAGCCTCAAATTTGCTTTGGCTGAGAGTGGCGTCGAATTTATCAAGGTCAGGCCGAAGCGCTTGGTTCTCTGCGGTGTCACGCCTCGCGATCGACGCGAGTCGAGGCGTTTGCATTTGGTCGACCAGGCACGCTTTGCCGCTTGATTCGCTGTCCAGCCTCATCCACAACGCCCTTCCTGCCCCCAGGACTTGGTCAACCCCGTCATTGAAAAAGCCGTGACATCCGTGACCATCCCCGATGTCAAGGTCGGCGCGCTGGGCATTGAAATCCTTCTGTCCAACATAACCGTCAAGCGCTTTGCTTTCAACGATGAGGATGTGCAGCTGGCCGCCCCCTCGTCCGTCATGATCACGGCACAGAACATGGACATTGAAGCTGACATGGGTTGGCGCTACCATGACGGCCTGATCAAGATCGAGGGCACCGCCCGTGATATTCTCAATGATACTTCCCTGACCATCCAGCTGGCGCTCAGTGCTGAAGACGGCCACCTTTCTCTGGCCCTGCCCACATGCCAGCTCGACGTCCACAACTTCCACATCATCCTTGATGGCGGGGATTCGAGCTTTTACCAAGCCATTGTCAACATGATCTCTGGTCCCCTCCGCTCTGTTTTCGAAAAGGTCATTTCCGAAGCCATCGGCGATGCCATCAACGCACTCGCCACCAAAGTTAGTCGGCGCATCCTTTTGTAACATTTTTTGCACTCCTCCTCAAGAGGCACGGCCTCTTGTAGCTTCCTTCTGGTCGCCTTGTCTCACTCATACCCGTCCTCAACCTTTTCCTTCCCATCATCAGGTTCTGCCCGAGGTGCCGGTCGAACTGCCCCTTGGTAACAGCATGGTGGTCGACTATGCGCTCGTCAACACCAGCAATAATCAAGGACTGGCGGGGTATCACTACAGCGACAACCACTTTAGTGGTGACCACCGCGCCGTCCTTTTCACTTGTGCGTTGTTAACAAGCAGCGTTGGCTCTTCCCTTGCTGCGTGCTTTGTATTCAGGCCTCACCGCACTTTGTCGTGTATCATTGCGTGAATGTGCGCACTTGCACCTCACCCCATCCAATCTGTCTGTCTGTCTGTCTGTCTGTCTGTCTGTCTGTCTGTCTGTCTGTCTTGTCTCCCTCTCGCTTTCATGTAGCCTTCAGTCTCAGCGTGGGCGCCTATGATAGTTTTGACGTTTCGGGCTACTTTTTGCCCAAGTTCAGCGGTTCTTTTGCCATGCAAGTCCATCATGATCAAGACTCGCTTGTCGAAATCAACGGCCTCAGCGCCGGCAAGCTGGAGATGCGTGCGTTCCTTCTGTTTTTGTTTGTCATGCCACCTGGTGTTTCTTGAACAGGCAGACGGTTCGTGGCCGCTCACCACAGTTTTTTTTGCCGCTGCTGCGTCCACGATAGACAACCCGGGCATGTGCTGGCCCGAATATCATACCGACACCACGGCATATTTCAATGCCACTGCAGGCGTCTACTATCCATTGCGTCTGCGCTACCAGTCCGGCTGTGGAGGTGGCAAGGTGGAGCTGCGCCTGTGCGAAGCAGGCAGTGATTGTGTGGTGCTGTCGCCGCTTAATGTCACCACCAACACGTCACAGGAAGTTCCGGTTTTGGTCACAACCGAGGCCATTCTCGTGTCCTCTGGTGCAGAGATCTATGATGCCGCTCACCCCCAAGAGGCAGCCGCACCTCATGCCAAGCTGCCCGTGGCCCTGCCTGCCAGCTTTAATCAATCCCAAGACATGCTTGCCGTCTTTGTGGACCCTTATCTGCTGACCTCGCTCATTAGCACTTGGGTTCAGGCAGGCGAGTTCAACGCCACATGGACGAATGCAACCCTCCCCCCGGCCGTGGCTCGCTACATCCAGCTCAACACGACATTCTTCAAAACATTGCTGCCAGAGTTATACGCGCGCTTCCCAAATGACGCCATGACCCTGACCACCTTTGTGGAGCGCTTCGAGCCCTTTATGGTGACATCCGACGCATCCTTGACGGCCAGCATCACCTTTGGCTGCAACGTCTCTGTTCTGCAAGGTTCGAGTGGCATGGGCGTGAGTGAGGAGAGCATGAGGGAGCCCTCGACAGACTTACCATCTTGTGTGTGTGCGGCTGGCTTCCCTAGGCGCACCAACACCCGCAAGCATCCCGGCCATGATGCTCTCTCTGCGAGCCAACTTTACCGCTTCTGTGCAGTTGCGCAATGGGACCATCGTGCCCCAGATCAGTGCCATCAACGTCGATCCTGGGTTCGTTCTCATTCCCCCTCCATGTCAATACGTTCTTCGCCTCCTTGCAACGCCCCTCAAGCGCCTCTCGGGCTCATTGTGACCTATGCGCTCCGGTACAGGCTACAATGGGCCCTGGTTCCCGTTTATAATGTCAGCCAGCTGGATCCCTTGTTAGACAACCTGTTTGCCAAGGTTTTGCTGCCGCTCCTAAACGACGCCCTGGCAGCGGGTATCCCCTTGCCCAATTTTGGCCCGCTCGAGTTGGTGGGGACGAAGATTGATTACGTGTATCCGGACAATTACTTGGCGTTTGCCACTGGCTTTGCTTTGAATGGCAGTTTGACACAGTCTGCTTTGCGCAGTGCTCGTCGGCCATCCCACGTTTAGAAGCTGATGTGATGTCCAACTGTGGTATTCTATTTAGCGTGGGCACCTCGACACGGGTCCGAGGCTCCCTTTTCTATGTGCTGCTGATAACGATAATTGAATGTGTTGACATTTGGACATGAATTACAGGCTTCACATACGCAACTGTGGCAAGCGTGCCGTGGTGCCCAGGGTCGAGCAGGTCCCTGGAGCAATCGACGTTTGATTTGCAGCTACTGCTGATCCCGCTTCTCCGACCAGTGCTGAATCATGTACTCGGTGGGATAGGTCGTGTCCTCAAAGGGCTGGCACTTGAAACCCCGCTCGATGTAACCGCGGAGGAGTTTCATGTGTTCTGCCGGCATATCATGGCAACAGCAAGATGAGTGGGGGCTCCGGGGGGCCATTGGGGGATGTCAGGCTTTGAATGGTGCGACGGGCAAAACAAGTATGGGGGCTGATCAGTCCTTACCGGGGGTTTGATACTGCTTTTGATGCTCAAGGATGGTCACGGCATGATAGAGCTTGGGCAGGAGGGCACAGTCAGCGGCCGAAGGGCCCTCGCCATCCAAGAAGGGCGTCTGGTTAGCCTCAAGGTATTGCTCGACCTCGGCACAGGCCTTCTCAAACTCAGCCCGTAGCTCTGCCTCCTTGCCTTCATCCTGCATGGGTAGGCTCACAATGAGCTCGGTGCGCACGTGTCATGCCAAACAACCTACAGCAGCTATGAGCCACCGGCTGGCGAGTACCTTGTTCATGAACCAGTTCTTGGCAGCCGGAAAGAGGCTGCCGCCGACCTGACTCGCTTTCTCGCTGGACTTGATGGTGCTGGATTGAGCCTGCTGCTCTTGCTGCGCGGCGACCCACTGGACAATGTCTTCCGAGTCGGTGAGAACGAGATCACCGCAGCGCATGACCGGAGCCGACCCAGCCTTGGTCAGTTTGAGGAAGGATTCAGGCTTGTTCTTCAAGTCAATGGGGATCTCTTGCACGGAGTAGCCCTGTCATCGAGGTAGCAAGAAGGTGAGTTGTGAGTTGTGAGTTGTGAGTTGTTGACAGCCGAGACGGTCACGGTGGTTCGGCCCTCCGTCAACCGAGGAGCTGGGATGAAGACTGATCAAATGTGCTGGCAAACGCACCGCAAGACGGAGGGCCATGTTGGCCTTTTGCGAGAAAGGGCAGTCGCCTCGGCCCTGGCCGTCGGGGCTGGCCTTGATAAAGAGTTCAATGGGTCCGCCAGACATGGTGCTAGTGGCAGTGGTGCGCAACAAAGCTAGGAACAGAGAAGAGGTTGCAATGGGGCGATGTGAGCGTGCGACCTCGCCAGTGGCTGGGCGGCCATGGAGGCCTCGACCCAACTCACCTGGAAGCGAAAATGTAACCCGTGGAGCCCTATAAATGCCGGAGGCGCCTCGTCCAACAACAGCCGCAGCGCGTGTCCACATGGGCGAATCGAAACCTCAACAAGGCCGTCAACCACAACCTGCCAACGTCCTCGAATGCCCTTCTCCGCGTCAGGTCAATCAATGTTATAAAATTTAAAAAAAAAAAAATGCAGCTGTTCCGTCGTTTCACGCACTGACCGAATTCGATTCGTCGCTAAGTCTCTCTCTGTCTCTGTCTCTGTCTCTGTCTGTCTGTCTGTCTGTCTCTCTTTCTCTTCAAACCCTTTGTCTTTGTCTCTTTGTCTGATTTGAGCAGCTGTCTCTCTCTCGTCATCATCATCATCTCTCGATCTCTTTTTTCATCATCACAACGAAATGCTTCTGCGCATATGGCTTGTATGGGTGTTGCCTGTTAGATAAGGAGAAGGATGATGCTGTGCAGCAGGACCCCAGAGGCTGCTTGTGCGAGTCTAAAAGAATCGGGTAGAGTGAAGATGGACTTCTTCACGGCCAGCAGATGACAGCGTCTTGAAAAGCTTTAGCTGTGGGCGCGTGCGATTCACGGCCACAAACCCTCAGCCAACACACCAAGCAATAAACTATCGTGGATGCAGAGAAGGACAGGGTATGCGGCCCAGCGGAGGTGCTTTCAGAACAGCAGTGTTTGCAGCGCAGTCAAAGCCACACGCGAAACACAGAAAAGCTTTTTGGCCTCGTCGAGGTCAGGCCAGCACGTTACGCGAGCAGTCTCTCTGAAAAACCGACTGTCAGTGTAATAATCCTCATCTTCATCATGTGTGTGTGTGTGTGTGTGTGTGTGTGTCTGTCCGCATGTATGTATGTAGAATGGAGCAATACGTATGACACGATGAATAACAATGCATGCTAACAGAGAGATTGAGAAGTGGTCTCAATTGACGTCCGGTCTATTTAGATGATGCCAATCTGCAAAGAGCGCACACAGACACGAGCAGTGAGCAACCAAAAACATGAAGTTGGCCAAGTGAAACAGCTGGGACACAGGTATGACTGAAACATAACCCTAGAGACGGGAAAGAGGAACGATCCGGCTAACCTTGTTGGCAACCTCGAGCGCATCAGCATCAGCGCTGAGGCGGACGTAGGCCTTCTTCTTGCCATCAGGGCGCACCAGGGTGTTGACCTTGGCGACGGTGATGCCGTAACGCTTCTCGATGGCCTGCTTGATCTGTTGGCAGCAACAGGGCAGATAAAGAAAAAAAGTTTGGAGATGAAATGAGAAGAGGCGAGTAGCAGATGGACAAGAACAAGGCACAGTCGACAGGGGATGAGAGATCATCAAAACCACCGCAACGCACCGAGCCCTTGTTGGAGCGGCGATCGACAATGAAGACGAGGGTGTTGTGGTCCTCAATCTTCTTCATGGCCGACTCGGTCGTCAGAGGGTGCTGGACAACGGTGTACTCGTCCAACTTGCGCTCCTTCTGCTGGGACTGGCGGGCATACTTGGGGGTGCGAGCCAGCTTGAGCGTCTTTGGTCTACATCAAGTCGGCATCCAACAAGCGCATGGAAAACGATGAGCATCACGTGTGTAGGCACCAACAATCAGAAGATGACAGGAAACAGCTCCCGTGTGTGCTCTGCTTTCCAAAAGACAGCCAGTGTAGGATCTCGGGGACCAGGATGGAGCCGGTGGTGCAGACACTGATCCATTCACAATCACCGGCCCCCGAGCATCCAACATGCGTTGCCAACTTTCTTCCATGGGTCTCCCACCACATGATATAGCCTTTCTGTTCTGCATACGGCCCCCAGCTCGTACGGGGGTGCACATGCACGCTTTGGGATTGCCCTGTCCTGCCCTGATCTGGCAGCTGGCACAAGCTGCTAGGCTCTAGTTCAGGAAAAAAGACCAACAGGAAGAACGAGCTACCCACCGGTGGAAGTTGACGCTAGTGCGGACCTTGACGGTGCGCTTGCTGCTGGCGCCAGCCAGAGCAGCCTTTTGCGCCGACTTGGCTGCAGAGGGTCAAGGGGTAAGAGAAGGCGTGTTTGAGCTGCCAGCGAATGTGTGCGGTCGCCAGAAGGCAGCCTTTTGGGCCTGCTCGAGCTGAGCTCAAACTGTCGCACATGTGGTCATGGGTTCATAAAGGGCAGCCCAAACTCGTGGAAAGGCGCTGTCCTTGGTACAAGCGTGCTACACAACGCAGCTGCATGTCTCAAGGTAATGGGCTGCCCTTTCGACTCATGCGATGCCATCGCGCATGACCACGAGTCGCGCCAGAAGCGCGGCGAGACGGGGGCAGCATGAACGCACCTTTCTGAGAGGCCGCCATCTTGACCAAAGGAGGGGTTAAAAAAGTGCCCGTCACGAGGTTGAAACCTCGTGTGATATGGCAACTACCAGTCTCCTCGCAGACTCGAAGACCCACGTCTGTTCCCTGGTGATACCATCTGTCATTGTCAACTCTGCTACTAAGCGACATTCAGTCACAGCTTAATTTTTTGTCTGACACTCAGAATACACACACATCTCTGTGTGAGTTGCTCTCTCTCTCTCTCTCTCTCTCTCTCTCTCTCTCTCTCTCTCTCTCTCTCTCTCTCTCTCTCTCTCTCTCTCTCACTGTGTTTCTCGTCACTTGTTCGGCGGCGTCGATATCGATACTCTTGTTGGTGCTGCCGTCGTCGTCGTCGCCGTCGTCGTCGTCGCTGTTGTTCACGTCCGGTGACCGTTGTGAACAGGAAGAGCTTAGCGTTCCAGTACAGGCTCAGACCGCGGTCGGTTTGGTGGCTGGTCTGCACGTCCTTACGGCCAGTTTGCGTCAAAAAAAAGAGGAAGGAGCCCAGACTGAGCCCGACGAGCTTGTCACTGCGTCAGACCTCCCAACATGTCTCGGGGCACCTCGGCCGGCTATGACCGTCACCTGACCGTCTTTTCTCCTGAAGGACGCCTGTATCAAGTTGGTACGATATAAAACGCACGCGATACCCCCTCCTTGGTTTCGGGCCCATCATTTTGTCTCAATGGAGCCACTGGCTCTGCCACATCACCTATGTGACGGCGTGACATTGTCCCACAACTCGCCAAACCTCTGACCATCTCTCCTCCTTACCAAACCAGCTACCAGCGCGGTGCTGCTCGCTCTCTCATGCTTCCAAACCTGTTTGCACGGTGGAATGCTTGCCGTTCTCCCTTTTCCGTTTGCGTAGAATATGCCTTCAAGGCCATCAACACGGAGAATGTGACCAGCATTGGCATCCGCGGCAAGGACTGCGCCGTTGTGGTCACCCAGAAGAAGGTCCCGGATAAACTCATTGTGGCCGACACGGTCACCCACATGTTCAAGATTACGCCTCACATCGGCTGCGTCATGACGGGCATGATTGGTACGAATGGTCTCACCGACAACACGAACAGTTAATGTCAACCCCGTTGCTCCCAATGTCCATTGGCTAGCCGTCTGCTGACATGCCCCTGTTCCACAGCCGACGCACGTCACCAGGTGCGCCGTGCGCGCTACGAGGCGGCCGAATGGAAATACAAGTTTGGCTACGAAATTCCCCCAGATCAATTGGTATGAGATGGGTGACTGGCTGGTGCAGTGACACACACGCGCCCGCTTTCGGGCTTTCGCTGACTCAGCTCATGCCCCTCCCGGCTTGTTTTCTTTGCTCTCCTCGCCTTCCTACCCTGGCAGGCCAAGCGCGTGGCAGATTTGTCGCAGCTCAACACGCAAGAGGCCTCTCTGCGCCCGCTTGGTTGCTGTATGTTTCTTTTTTTCTTGCATGGCTGACCGATGGATGCACTGATTTTTGACACACTCTTGCGCTTGCCTTGCTTTGGGGTTTTGCTGTGGGTTGTCATGCTAGCCATGATCTTGGTGGGCATCGATGAGGAACGCGGTCCCCAGCTGTTCAAGTCAGACCCTGCCGGCTACTACGTGGGCTACAAGGTGAGATAATTGTGTTGGCGGACGTTGTGCACGAATGCGCTTGTACATATATGCTGTTGTCCACCAGAGTAGGCCTTTTTCAGGCACCCTTCCCATTTCGTCTCATTTTGGCTCTCTGTGGTATAACGCCTGACACGCTCATCCTTTTTTTTATCTCTCTTTCTTTCTCTTTCTTGTCTGCGTGCCTGCGTGCACATGCGCAGGCCTGTGCAGCAGGTGTCAAGATGGTTGAGGCCAACAACTTGCTCGAGAAGAAGATGAAGAAGAATCCCGATCTTGCGGGTGTTCGCTGCATTGAGGAGGCCATTTCTTACCTCAGCACGCTTCTCTCACAAGACTTCAAGCCCAGCGAGATCGAGGTGGGCGTGGTCACCATCGACCAGCCCAAGTTCCGAACCCTCTCGGAGCAAGAGATTGAAGCGTAAGTCGGTTGCTGTTTTATTTTTGCGTTCCAGAGAAGGGCCTTCGGCAAGAGACCTTTTTTTTTTTTTTTTTCTCGCGCTTGCTTGCGACTGCGTTGGCAAGGGTTCAGCGTCGACCTGTGCTCAAGCTGACTTGATGGTGTTCTCATCCGTTTTGTTCTTGGTCACCACTTTTGGTTTTGTTCGCGGCAGGCATCTCAACGCCATCGCTGAGCGCGATTGAGCAAGTCCAAGGGCACCGCGTGCGGGCTTAATGTTTTCCATGTCACCTGTTTGCTAGTGTTGCTTGTTCCAGTGTTTTCCTTTACGCCCCACTCCGATTCTCACCTCGGCGCCATGCGCACATTGTGGTGCAACGACTCTGCATAAAAAAGTTGAAATGAATAACAAACCCCTTTGAACAGAGTCCAAGCACAACATGAGCCAAATCCCACGTCACTCAGATCCAAGCAAGCACAAGGTGGTACACACACACACACACACACACATACATGTGAAGTATTACTCCTCATTTGTCAGATAAAAAGCCCAAGGAGTCTCTTTCGCGTATCGTTATGGCCGCTTGGGGCGAGCCGAAGTTGGTGTCTCTGAGGTCGTGGTGGGTGGGGCGCATAAAGGCGGTGGGGCCATTTTGTATTGATGCCATCACAGTGAACGGGTTGAACGGTCTAGTTCAGGAACATTTGTCACGATCGGCGATCCTCTTACCTCCTTTTCATCGGTGACCATTGCGTCTTGGCAAGTGGTTGGACGAGACAACTCAAGAAAGAAGCCTACGCTACCACCTGCCTGCAAAGATGGCTGAGGTGATTGCGATGCCCGCCAATGCGGCCGATCCTGCTGATGAAGCACGCGAGCGCCTGGAAAAGGGTGTGCGCGAGCTCCAGCGGTACTTTCGTCAAGGCACCCACGTGCCCGATCGGGATACTTTGGCCATGGTGTTGGGCATGTGCGATAACCAGGTCGAGGCTGCGAAACGGTTTCTCGAAGGTGCCGATGAGCCCGCCGCGGCACCAGCTTATGATTTAGCTCAGCTGGCCAAAAGCAATGGCATGCCTCCCGACTACGCTGCAAACTATAACCATCTACCAGCCTTCCCGCGCGCTGAGTTTGTTTCAGACCTGACTCGGGCCCGCGAGCTCCTGTTCACAGAAGGCAGCACCCTTCAGCAACATCTTGATGCTCAAAATCAGGTGTCAGGAGCTTATACCAAGGTGCTCCGAGCCGCTTTGATCAACCGCATCGAGATGAGCTATGGCAACAAGGCCCGAGCCTTGGCTGCTGCACTGGCGCGCCGGGACTTTCCTCTGGTCAATGACATGATTGGTCCAGCCTCCACTGGGCTGCTGGGCCCAGACAACGGACAGGCCGATGTCTTTGGTCTTCCTGAGCTGCTCAAAGCAGTGCGTTTGCTTGACACCGGCCGTGAAGTGCGTCAATGCTTGTCCAAGCTTGCTGCGACACAAGATGCGTTGCCTGGCATGGGTATGAACATGGACTTGCTCGACACCATTACGGCCCCGCAACAAGAGGCAACGGCGCGTCGGGTGCAGGGACGCGGCCGAGGACGCGGTCGGGGACGCGGCCGCGGACGTGGGAGGGGACGTGGCCTTTATCGTGGCCGGCATCGCCATCATGTCCCTGTCGAGGCCGTCGCTCACGAGAACCCCGAGGCCACGAACCAGGACGGCGATCAAGCAGACGCATCAGCCGAGCTCTCCTCGAGTGCGGCCGCTTCATTTAAACCAACCGCTGCGCTGCGCCGCGCCTTGCGCCAAATTCGGGCACTACGAGAGCGCGTCAAGGAGCTGCAAAAGGATTTTGTTCCTGATATATCGCTGTCGGGAGCCCTGTGTCGGCGCCTACGCGCCATGCTCAAATCAGTGGCGGCCTCCAAGCTCGAATATTTTGCGCTGCAGCTGCCCACCAAGCCATGGCAGGAGCTGTGTGACCTCATTCATCTCAGCCCACGCCAGCTTCAGTTGCCGTGGTTTATCCCCCGCGTTTTTGGTGAACCCCTTCCCGACGAACACATGCTAGCGCAGTGTGCGCAGCTGTGTGCCAGCAATGCCGAGGCCATTATCCGCCAGCATCGACCGCCTTACTCTTTCGTGCGCACTCGTGTTCGCCACTTCGAGCTGAGCCAGGCCACCAAGCTACAATTGGCTGAATATCTTCCTTTGGATCAGTGCTTGTGGTGGTATCACGAACTTCGCTGCCAGGGCTTTGATGCCGCGGTGGCCAGCCGCGTGCAGACGCTCGGGGCCGACTGCATTACCCTCAACTATGGCAAGCTGATGGAACGCCTTTTGTTTCTCCAAACCACGCACCCTGACAGCGAGCTATTGCCTCTACTGCTGCCCCTCGCCGAGCAGAAGCTGCATGCGCTGCGCTTGCCCTTGCAGCCTCCGATTGCGGTTCTGGGCGACGCGTCCTCATCCATGGACGTGGCGATTCGTGTTTCCATCATCATGGCTTCGGTTGTGGCTTCACTCTGCGAGGCGGACTTGGTCTTTTTCAACACTGAGGCTAAGCCCGTAGCGTCACTGCCCCGCTCAGTTCCCGAGGTGCTCAAGTTAGCCACCACGGTGCGGGCCGAGCACCAGACTGCGCCGGCGACTGCTCTGCGCACGTACTACGAGCAGCAACGTCAGCTGCGCTACTTGGTTGTGGTCAGCGACGAGCGCGAGAACGTCAAGGTGGATGATATGTACTTTCCTGCTCTTTTACACAAGTACAAAACTGAGGTGGCACCCAACGTGCGCGTGGTGCTCGTGTCCTTCCTCCAACCCAACGAGCGAGGTCCCATGGCACAGGCTCTGGAGCAGCTAGGCATTCCCTTTCGCCACCTCAAGCTCGACGGCAACCTGCCCGACCTCAAAAAGTTGGATTCCATCCTGGACGTGATGGCCCTCGATGCAGAGGAGGATGAGCAGCTCCTAGCAGATAAGCAGCGCTCTACCTAAGTGTGTGCATCTTTGTGTGTGTGGTAGTTGCGTCCAGTACCTGTTGTTGTGTAGGCGGCAGTCAACGCAAATGTGACGGCTTGATCCGCCGTGCATTTGACTCGTGCGTGTGCACTGCCGTCTGAGACGGACAAAATTGACAAGTGTGCTCAAACATCAGGCTCTTGCCAGACTTGCCATACCAGCTCAGCGCACCTTCAAAGGAAGCAGTCGAGGGAAAGAATAGTGATTAAATCAGCACAAACGGGGCCACATGTACTTCAAGATGAGGGACACCGAATACCTTGAAGTGATGCCGACACCTGGTGGTCTTGTTCTTCTGCCCATGACACTCTTCACAACGCGCTTCATCTGTCAGTGCAAGCCGGACTCTGCCTTGCAAGCACACGATAACACTGCTTTGACGCCTCGGGCAGTTGGGTCTGAGCTCCACCACCTCTTTCCCCTCATCAATCTGCTCTTGAAGCAACAAGCACACCCAAAAGCCAAACTCTTTCCCCTAAAGAGCGAAGGAGACCGTATTGTAAAACTACCACGTATGGCAAAGCAGAAGAATCTCTCAAAGGTAAGACAACGTAGAAGTATTTTGTCAGACAAATTTCTCTCTCCCTCTCTCTCTCTCTCTCTCTCATTTTTCTCTCTCAATATATCGGCGCGATGGCGACGACGGTCAAGGGGAGTCGGCCTGCGGGTAAAAAGGGCAGCGGGGCAAAGAAGGCGGGGTATGAAAAGGTCAAATATCTGGGTGAGGGACAGTTTGGGACTGTCTACCTGGAGCGTGATTCGCAGACGGGTCAACTCTACGCCATCAAGCGGGTTCGTCAGGCTCGAGCCATCCGCGTCGCCGGTCTGCTTGCTGTGTCCTTGACTCGAGTCAGCAGCCTCACTGGCCTGCTCCTGGGCTCGCAGATTCGCCTGGGTGATAAAAGCATGGCCAAAGAAGGTGCGCATAGCGTCCCCCCCCTCGCGTGGGCCTCGGCCCGTCGTCTTGTTGAAGACCTCTCGAGCCTGTGTGACGAGCTCGAGTTTGGGCTCAAGCACCTGGTGGCCTGCATATCTAGGGCTTAATCAGTCGGCCTTTCGTGAAATCATGTTCTTGCGCGAAGTCCATCACCCAAACATCATTGACGTACGGTGATCCCTGTTTTGGCTCTGCCGTCAATCCGTCGATTCTCTGGTCGAAAGGCACAGCAGTTGGGCAGTTGGGCAGTTTGGGCGTTTTCTTTTGCTTTTGGACAGCTGGCCAGGGGTGACATTCAACTGCCTTCATCGTCACCTGCCCTCGGTGCGTTGCTGCTGCAGCTACACGATGTGTTTTTGAAAAAGGGCAATTTGCACCTTGTCCTAGAGCTCGCTTCAACAGACCTCGAGGTACTTTCTTACCTCTGCCCAGTATTGACCGTCGCCAGGACCCCCAACCTTTTGCTCATGTCTCTGTGGCATCTACAACAGAAACTCATCCGCAACAAGCGGCTCGACTTTGCGCCCGGCGACGTCAAATCCCTGCTTTTGCAAACCTACCAAGCCTTAGATTATCTACATGCTCGCTGGATTCTGCACCGCGTACGCATGATTGCCACGAGTTTACGGCCACTGAACCCGAGCCTGCTTGACACCCTCCTCTAACCCTCGAGCCCAATGTTTCCATGTCTCTCTGTTTGCTGTACAGGACCTCAAACCCAACAACATCTTGATCACGACCGGTGGTCAGGTCAAGCTCACCGACTTTGGGCTTGCTTGCACCTTTGGCTCGCCCTCACGGGAAATGACCACCCAAGTTGTGACCATGTAAGCTTTGATGGACTTGCTGCCGATGGCCTGCTTTCACCCACTGCCCTTGCTTAACAAGCTGCATGCTCCCTAGCTTTTATCGAGCCCCTGAGCTGCTGCTTGGCGCCCGTCACTACGGCGTTGGCGTGGACATCTGGGCCATGGCCTGCATTCACATGGAGCTTGAACTGCGAACACCCATCTTGCCCGGCGACGGTCCTTTTGATCAACTGGACAAAATCATGGCCTTTCGTGGCAGCATCAACGATGAAAATTGGCCCGTTAGTATCCAGCTTTGGCCACGCATTTGCCCAACCGGTTTCAGGACTTGCTTTTTTTTTTCTCTCTCTTTAGTCGTTTGCATGCTCTTCTTGGGCCGATGCTTTTTGCCACTCACGGGCATTGCTCTCATACCTGCTTGACACACGGGCGTTGGCGGCTTTGGCACACGGTCATGCTCAATGACTCCACGCCCTCTCTTGCAGAACTATCGCGAGCTCTCCAGTTCTTGGGAATTCAAGCCACGGGACCCCACCCCGATTCGGGTGCGTTCCACCGACTTTTGGTGTGGAGCATTCCTTGCTTCTGGCGTTGCTCGACCCGCCCTGCCACTTACCACTACTCCGCAACTGGCAGGCGCTGCTACCAGCCGTCTCAGATGCTGCCATTGATCTCCTGGAGAAGCAGTTTACCTACGATCCTCTGAAGCGACCCACGGCCCGGGAGGTCTGCACTGTTGTTTTGTTCTTGACAACTGACATTTTATCAGCGCCTGCATCACATCGCTCGACGTGCCGAACGAACCGTGGGTCGTCATCGTCATCGTGTATGCTCACACCTCTTGATAACCCCCCCCCCTCAATCCTAGACTCTTATGCACCCCTATTTTTCAGAAGCACCCGGGCCCACGCCGCCAGATCAGCTGCCCCTCGGTTTGGATGCACCAAGCAACTCACCCCCGACAAGCTCGGCCAAAGGACATTCCACCTCCAGCGGTCAGGATGAGGGCACCAAGCCCAAACGACTCAAGTTTGACGATTAAGGGTTTTGCCCGGTCCAACGCTGAGCCACTGCCGGCGCCGTGCGCCATTCTCCCTGACTGTTGTGAATTGAGACATCCACCCCGTACACGCTGACACTTTCCATCATTGTTTTCATCATTAGTCATTTTGGCTTTGAATTATCTCACTCACACCAACACCATGCTTAAGAAAGGAACAATCGACATTGCGATCGTCACATGGAACTGGGATGCACAACAATCGACAGCGCAGCTCTCGCCAAAGATGAACAAAGCCCCTGGTCTGACTTGGGGCCAAAACCCCGATGAAAGAGCACGAGGCAACTGGACAAAAAACATTCCGCCAAGTCTGGACAACAACTCTCCGGCAGTGTATCACAGGGAAAGAGAGCCTGAACGCAAGTACATGAAGGTTCTTCAAAAAACTTAAAAACAGCCCCAAGGGGGGAGTGGGAGGATTTGCTTAAACGTGTGGGATAGTCGGTCGAGTCGTTCCTAACTTGAATATCATGCAACCTCTGCGTACATGCATAATACAGCATGTGCTTGCCTCTTAAACCTCCAGGGCCGCCAATTCGGCACGAATACTGCTCTCGGTGGCTACCTTGTCCAGCTGCATAGCAGTTACAACAGCAAATTGCACAAGACATGAGTGACCCCGAGGAAAAGCCTTGCGGGCGAAGAAGAACCTCATCCCAGCCTTGATTGTCGCACCTGATTTTGTTGCAATTCTTCACCGGCTGCTTGTCGCTGCTTCAGCTCTTCAATTTGTCGAAGCTTCTTGGTAAGATTGCGAACCTTCTTGCTGGTGTCGGCCTGTGCTTCGGGCGCAGCAGAAGCAGAAGCAGTCGGCGCTGGAGCAGCAGCCGGAGCAGCGGTGGCCTCCTCCGCCGCTTTCTTCTTGGCTGCCCTCTTCTTGGCATTTTTCAGAGCTGTCTTGCTGAGGTTGGCAGTGTCAGCCGCAGCCTTGGGCTCGTCGTGAAGCTTGGGAGGAGCCGGGCGGTTGCGCGCCCCGGGTGGTCGATAAACCTGTTTCTTAGCGCTTGACTCGGTAGCCTTGCGGGCCGTGTCAGAAATGGGGGAGAGGGAGCGCTTGGGAAACTTGCCCTCTGGCGCTGGCTGCCACTGGACTTGGTACAGCTCTTTGTCAAACTTGACCTCGTTGACCAAACCCTTGGCATAGTGCCAAATTTTGTAGCCGTTGTCCACCTTGAGTCGTGGCGCTGTAGTTGCGGTGATGACGTGTCGTGAGTCGGGAGCCCACTCAAAGTATGTGGTATCCCACGCCTTGGCCCGTGTCATGAGCTTGTGGTCCTCGCGGCTCCAAAACTCCAAATCACCCCTGCAAAAAAAAGAGTTTGCCGCGGTGAGACGACACATGAGCTAAATGCCATTGCCACCATCATTTGAAAGGCAAGAAGCCGAAAAGAAATGTACGACGGGCTCTAGAGTCGGTCAGATCGGGAGAAAGCGATGGGCCAACTGCTGATACCCGCCATGCAATCTTGCATCGGTCCAAAAGGACAAGCGCATTGGCGGAAAAACCGCCCCGCCAGCCTCATTTGAGAGGTACCAATGCGTGGAAGCCAAAGACCCCAAACACAGCGCAGAGGGAAATCAAACTGCAACAATTGTCTTTTGATTTGTTCTGTGCGCAAGCAAAATACTCACTGGAGATTGCCAAAGCCAGCAATGCATAGAATGTTGCCGTGGGGCGAGTAACGAAGAAAATTGCGTGGGCCAGTGCCGTAGTCCTTGATGACATCGCAACGGTGGTTGAACAGGCACACTGGACAAGGTGTACAAAGGATGTACAGGGAGAGGAAGGTGAGGGTGACTGCGGTTTCATGACTGAAAACCACGCTTCATTGCATGTTTTGATATACCGCTGCTGCAAATTAAGCGTACCTTTCGAGGGAATGACGCCAAAGCACACCGCAAACTCTTTGCCATTTGGCGCCCAGTGACAATCGTGAATCGGGCCACCCTTGTCTATACCGTAGCGCCAACATAATGGTTGTGATTAGCGTGGACATGCATCCATTGCTCTGTTGCTTGACAGAATCGAAAAGTACGGCAGTTGGGAAGCGAGGCCTATGCAGTGATGACAGGACGCACCGAGGCTCACGGTCATCGAGTCACCATCTCGTGAGTTGATGTAATAGAGATTGGTCTCGCCGTAGTAAGATTTGCCCGAAGTATCGGTGTCTGTCTGGGTGCTGACAAGGACGGCCGAGCCTGACTTGTTCCAGTAAAAGTCGACTTTATCGGCCTTGTAGAAGCTCTTGTTGGCAATGGGATTCTGAAAGTTGGGCTCGGAATACACGCGGGCGGCCGAGGGCGCACCCTTCTTACCAGGTTGGAAGGCTGCAAAGCGCAGCACCCCTTCGCCTGGCGCTAATGAGAAAGATCGGATATTCTCAACGTGGATCGTCTGCACAGCCGCTGAAGCGTCGACATTTACAAGCAAAGAGCAAGGCGTCCAATGAGAAGACGCGTGGTCGTGCAGAAGCCCGCAGTGGTGGAGGATCATAACAAATAGCGAGTAGCAAGTGTCTCTTACGAGCAGATGGATTATCACCCGGGTGGCAATAGAGGGTGTTGGTAGTCATGCGAACAAAGAGGCGCTCGTCGGCAGTCCATTGTGGCTTCCAGTTGCTGTAGGCCTTGGCCACACATGAGGTCAGGAGTTGGCCATCCTTGATACGAAACACGGTGAAGTTGTCCTCGCCCTTGTCATCGCGCACGGCATAGTTTTCCCACAGAGCAATGTAGGTTTGGCGCGGGGACAGGACGAGGTCCACGGTGCGCGGGCGAGGAATCTCGCACAGCTTGACGCCTGTCGAAACTTGGTGCACCAGCACGCTGTCAAATCCCAGAGTCAATGGCAAAGCAAAAGTTGGTGAGATGAGACACGAGAGACAAGATACTTTTGTAGCTGATGCGGCGGGGAAAAAGGCACTGGTGCAAAGGGGATGGGATGCGTACTTTGTTCCATCACACCAAGCCAGAATATCGCCGGCCTGGCTAAAGGTCATGCACTTGCAGTCATTGTGCTTGGTTCTAGCGCAAAAGAAGCAAAAAAAAAAAAAAAAAAGCAGCAGCGCGGGCAGTCAGATGGGCAAGGCGGCTTCACAATGATGGCTGCCGAAGACAAGATGCAGGACCTACAGGAAGCTGGGACTACCCTCGACGCCAGGGGTCAGGCTGATTCCATCTGAACTGCGCGCTGCGGCAACAAAGAGCAAGGTCAACAACCGGAAAACACAACACCAAACGCAAGCAACAGATCCCTTAACCCAGCACCAAAAACTCACCAGCCAGCACGATCTCAGGTCCAGCCGCCGCCATGCTTCGCTGCTGATCGAGTCGCGGTGACTCGCAAACAACACACACACACACACACACACACACACACACACACACTTGCGCCACTGGACGTCAGTGGAAAAACTTCCACACACGCGCGTGTGTTGTGTGTGCCCGCGTGGGAAGGTGAGCGCTTGCTACTAAATGGCAGTATCACTTGGCGTTGTCAGATTATTTCCATCTGGCAACGATTGGGTTGCGTCATCCTTTTGACAGTGAAGTGTATTTTTTGGATGTCCGGTGAGGCTGAGGCTGTCATGCAGGCAGAGATCAGAGACTGAGCAATTTTGGGGGACAGAGGGTCGGCGTCAATTATTCATTCGGTGCAAGGGTTGCGCTAAATGGGTGGCACCGCCAAAAGACACGGCTATTCAAGGTGTTGGGACGAGGGATCACGCTTGGCGGACCAGGACCGGGTTGAGATTTGATGCTTGCTGCTATTTGGCAGAAGCTGGTGTGGTGGAGGACTTGCGCTTGGGGCCCGGTTTCTTCTTGATGCGCACGTCCATCCGGCGGAGGTCATCCTCCAGCTCGTGTTCCTGGAGCTGATAGATGATGCAGGGGCCGGTCCAGGAAATGGTCTTGCGCGCTTTGCGGGCAGGTTGGCCGTTGGACAGGGTGGTAGAGATGACTTCATCCTTGCTCTCCACTGCCAAGGGAATGGCCTCACTATTCTGTTCCTCTTCCAACTCCTTGAGCTTGACCGCATGCAGCTCGGCCTGAAGCGAGGCCGGTTGCGTACCCGGCTCAAAGGGCACAAAGGCTCGGTTTGCACTGCGGCGGCAAGGTGAAGAGCAACACGGTATGCCATGAGTTTGTCTGGGGCTGAACAGCTTGTGCGCGCACCACACGTGCGATGCCCGGTGCCCCCTCTTTTTCCAAGCTGTATGGGGGCGGTTGCTGGTACAGCCACTGGACCAAGCGAAAGCGTTTTGTGATGTTGGAGTGGAGATGAGAGCCAGCCACGTACTCTCCATTCCAGATGGGAATCCGACTCTTGACCTTGAACACACGAGCTTCTGCATGATGTTCAAACAGTGGGGCCATGACGCGCCCGTGAATACAACGAGCGGGCTAGTCTGGCATGCCATGTTGCGGCAAAGGCATACCGAATGGAGGTGGATCAGCGTCCATATCGCGCTTGGCCAATTTCAGATTGTAGCGCAGACAAGAGAGGGCATCGAAACGGTTACGAATCGCGTAGCGAAATTGTTCCTGTTGCATACAAAAGGACCAAACAGAGTGAACATGCGGTGTCTTGGGCCGTGCGCGCGGCAAGCATGATCAGCCCAGGCGCGAGTACTAACCTTGTATGAGTTGATGGAAGCAATGCGTTCTGCGTCTAGCCAGGCCTTGGCCGAATCGAGCTACTCCCAAGGGGAAGACCAGGCCACATCGTGCGTGAGAGGTTGGATGCAGGCCTTTTGTGGCTCTGCGAAATGATTTGCAACGGGCTGATCTTACCTGCTTGTCACGCTTTCGAGCTGTCATCACCCCCGTTCCCCGCAATCCGAGCAAGAGAAGTAACCGCGGTCAGAGCACCAGAGGGCAAATGAGGCGTGTTGCCGCCGGTGAACAGTCACCCTCAAAGGTCATCGGTCGCAGGGCAGGGAGACATGCAGGGCGAGGAACAAACCAGCATCTTTCATGCGTTTTTCGATTTCATCTTCAAGCTGTAAAAGTCGCGCATGCACCTCTTCATGTTTGTTTTCCTGTAGTCGGTCCAGTGCGGCGCTCACGGCTGCAATCTTCTTATCCAGTACTCTGTGTCGTCCACCAGCCCAATCGAGAGATGAAAATCAGCGCACGCACGCGTGGACAGCCCATACATCATTCAAACAGGGGTCTTGCACTGAAAAAGACCGCTGTGGAAGGAAAAAGAAAAGCGAGGAGGGCTAGCAGAATCGGCCAGAGACTCACTCTTGTTTGATGCGGGTATACTCGGTCTCGATTTCCTGCAGCTTTTCGAGGTGATACTCCTTGTTTGGAGCTCCTGTTGGGCAGTGGCACCAGCAAATGAGCAGGGCGGTGGGGCAACGCGGGAGATGGGCCGTGGGTTGGTTATGCTGCCGCGCCCTTGGTTCATGAATGCGATTTCCTTTGTTCTCAAGAGCGCTGGGAAACCGACCGTCTTCCAGCATGTCGGTCGTGTTGAGTGATTCGGTCTCAGTGGTTGTCATGTTGGTCGGTCACGCTTTAGAGACAGGTGTGTCGAAAACAGCAATGCAGACGGGGTGCCGAGGAAGGGATTGCACGACACCGATCAGGAAGGTGGGGTCCAGCGAACGCATTCCAGCTGCGGACAAGAGCAACTGGAAATGGCAGCCAGTCAAGAGCGTGCTGTGAAGTTGCAAAGTGGCACGCAAGTATCGAGCCTAATACCACCAGGCAAGAAGCAAACAGTGGTGAGCCCGTAGCAAGAGCTGCTTGAATGCCAAAAGCAACCAAGAAGAAAGAAGCTTCGGAGGCGGCCCTTCCTCCGTCCTCTTTTATCTTTCTCTTGTCGTTGGGAGGGAGGGAGGCTTTGTTGCTTTGGGGTCAGGGAAAGGAGACAGCCCAACGAGGGATTGAAAAGCAGGTGATGAGCGCTGACCTGGCTGGTGGGGGATGAGGTTTGGACGAACGAACCAAGTGGGCCAGCTTCACTGAGTGAAGCAGGCGGCCCCAGCAGCGAGCGGACGATCCGGCGCTCAAGAGCACAAAAGGCGGGGGGGAGGGATATCAGGTAGGACACCCACCGCTCCTTGGTCCATCAGTCAGAACAAAGACGTGATGCCGACAGTGGCTAGCATCGACAGCGACAAGGGCGGGGCGTCCAGGGCGAGAACGCAGCTGTGTTTTAAAAACACACACACACACACACACACACACACACACACACACACACACACACACACACACACACACACACACACACACAGCCGACCACGGGGGCGAAGCGCAGCAGCAGGTGCAGCCTTGCTGGTTCGTTACGAAAAAAAAAAAAAAGTGCCTGATCGCGCACTGAGACGCAGCGACACTGTGCCAAGGTGCCAACCCCGTGGCATGCACCAAATCCAACAATGCCAGCCCTTATCACTCCCAAGCAGGCTGTCCCTCAACCGGGGGCCTGCAAAGCCGTGACGAAGGAGGCGCAGGAGAAGGAGAAAATATAATCCGCCAAAAAGCTTCAAGGCCTCGCAGCAGCAGTGCACGACAATGCAGAGACAGAGACAGAGACAGAGACAGAGACAGAGACAGAGACAGAGACAGAGACAGAGACAGAGACAGAGACAGAGACAGAGACAGAGACAGAGACAGAGACAGAGACAGAGACAGAGACAGAGACAGAGACAGAGACAGAGACAGAGACAGAGACAGAGACAGAGACAGAGACAGAGACAGAGACAGAGACAGAGACAGAGACAGAGACAGAGACAGAGACAGAGACAGAGACAGAGACAGTGACAGAGACAGTGACAGAGACAGAGAGACCAAACAAATCTTTTGTCTTATTATTGGGCAGCCATTCCGGCTCAGCGTTAATGTGTACAGTACGTTACACTTGATCTGGTGCGTGTCATGCATCGGCAGGGAGTGTTTGGGTTTAACGTTGTTACCGCTTGATGATGCAAATTGCGGACAGAGATGAGGGCTAGCTCTAAAACTAGAATTCTTGCTGTGTTTTTGTAAAGTTAAGACCTCTCTTTCTTAAGTGTAATTACTCAAAATTCATCAAAAAGAATTTGGCGCGTAAATTCAAATTGGCGCTCTGCGCTCTGGATCGTGAAGCAGCGCGCGCGTTTTCTTCCTTGCATCCGCGCTTCCGCTCCTCCCCATTCCAGCATCGATTGCCAAGTCGGAGCGGTTCAGCCCCTGCTGCGCCATTGCCCGTGTCAAGCATGGCGGCGGGGCCACCGGCCAACCTTGGCCTCTGCGCCCGGTTTGATGAAAACGTGGACATCACCAGGCACTACTGCTACAACGAACAACAACACGTCCAAGCCCTCAGGTCAGCCCCCTCTCGGAGCTTCGCCAGCTGCCTGCCCCTGCTTAAATGCCCTGCATTCTCTGATCGATGATCATTGACCCTTTTTTTTTTTTCGTTTTTAGCAATGCGTTGGGCACCATCTGCCCGATTCTGGGCAGCGAAGACAAAAACGCCATCGAGCGCCTGCTGCAAGGCGAGCGTTTCATCTGGCAAGCGCCCCACTTCCCTCAAGGTGTGCCCTCGCCCAGGCTCCTTCCTTCCCACCCTTGTGTTCTCTGCCTACAATTGCAACCAGATGCAAAGCACCAGATGAGCCCGCCTGCTCAAGAGCGACATGATTGTGTTGCGTTTGGTTGGCACCGCAACAGAAATTTCTCGTCTCAAGAAGCAGCAGCGCCAGCTTCACTCGCAAGCCGCCACCCTCCAGTCTCGCCAGGAAGCACTGGAACAAGATCAAGCAGAGCTTCGCCAGTTGTTGGCCGAGGAAGAACAACTCGCCGCCCAAGCCGAAGCGGAGCGCGACAACGTCGCCATCCTTGTATGTCCTCCCATCGGATACCACTCCCATCCCCCCCCTTCGCGTGACGCTCACTCAGACCCCCACGACAGCTCGCAGACATTCGACAATACCTCTGTGATGACAAGTTTCTTCCAACAGCCGCATCCCACGCAACTGCAGAACCCTCAGCCGACACCGCGGCACACATGCCCACACCCAGCCATTACAACCGCCGCAGCATTCTCAAGGACAATGTCTTGCGTCTCATGCCCAGCAACAGCGCCAGCCCCGCTGGCTCCCCGCGTTCCCCTCGCCGTGTAACTTTCAATGCCCATATTGATGTCTCTCCCATACCCTCTCGCCAAGACGCTGCCGCCGCTGCTGCCAAGGCCCCGCGCTGGATGCAGGAGGCCTGGGAGCGCCGCGCCCAGCAAAATGCGGGAAGCTGCCCCGAGTCTCCCACCAGCGCACCAGCCTCTGCCCCCTCGACCCCCATCCATTCAAGTCGCCCGGCCCGCGTGGCTTCTGCCCCACCCCCGCCCGAATGCGACTTGGAAACGTCCATTGAGTTTGATCGCGTCAGCGCTCAAGCGGCTACGGCCCCTTCTCTGACTGGTCAATTCAAGCGCCCCGCTGCCCCTGCGAATCGCCGTCGCCCGACCAAGTGCGTAGCACACATCAACGAATGGACTGGCCCCACCGGACCCAACGATGCCCAGGCCTTTGATGGCTCGTCTTCTCACTCTATGCCTCTTGCGCCTGCTTGCGCCATCGACAGTCGAAGCGCCAATGGACCAGATGTCGACACGGCAGTTGCCCATGCCTGTGCTTCCCCGCTGCGCGCCGTGGCCTCTCCGCGCGCAGCACCGGTGAGTTTGCATCGAACCGCAAAGAGCAGTAACACGTGGACACCCGTTTTGAATGCAAAAAGCAGCCAAGAGAAAAACCCAGGAGCATATCGAGGCACCAGGGGATTTCTCGATGCGTCCCGCTTTCTCCCACTCCCTCGTTCATTCATTGAATCCTTGCACTGGCACACTCCCTAGCATCAGCATAAGCAGCCCCCCATGGCCTCACCTTCTGATCCTCAACTTATGGAGATCTTGGCCCAACGCCGACGACAGTGCGACAATGCCGCCTCGACACCACTACAAATTGTGCCAGGCCATGCACGCCCCGCCCCCAGTGCTGAGGAAGACGTCCCCTATTCGCCCTCGATGATGGCGCCGATCGTCCCAACGACGTCCGAGCACCCGAGCCAAGGATCCGATTGCTTACCGGGTACCAAGGCCGCTGCCAGCCCAACCCCCAATGCTTCGGCTCGTCAAGTGCCTCACCTCTTTCGAGAAGCCACCGGTAAGGTTTCTGACATGTGCAATGCTCGTGTTTGTTGGGACAGGCGCTAATTTTGATCATCTGCCCGTTTGCTTCTGCTCGTTCCTCTAGCTCTGATTCGCCAATCCTGCCAGCTGTGCAGTGGCACCATCAACTTTCAACAGCGCTACATTCGCTGCAGCATTTGCCAGCTGGTCTCACACTCGGATTGTGCGCAAGACGCTCCAAAGGAATGCGGCGTCTTGGCCACCTTCTCCCCGGTGCGTCCCTTTTTCTCAACGAACGATGCCAAACCGTGTGCCCACAGCCCCTCCAAACAACCCCTCATGATTTTATTTTGGCAACTGCCGCTGCATTCTTGATCTTGATCTCATTGGCAGCAAGTACGCAAGCTCGCCAAACAAAGTAAGGCCGTTTTGCAGAGCCTCTGCTTCAAATCAAGCCTAGACAGGGTGACAGGATGAACCGCCGCCGATGCATGTTTCTTTTTTCTCTCTGCTTGGTCTCATACGTGTCTACCATCTACACAGCCATCTCGCTCAGTAGCATGACGGAAGCCGGACGTGTGGTGCCAGCCATCGTGACCTTGATCACATCTCATATCGAAGATCACTGTCTGCGGCAGCCACATCTTTATCGAGCCTCGTATGTACTCTTCACTTTTCCCATTACCCCCCCCCCCTCTCAAAAACAAAAAAAAAATCACTCTAATCTGAATCAAACTCTGAATTTTGCGCCACCTGGCTCGTTGCATTTGCCATAGGCCAGAGCACCAGGTCCCAGCCCTTGACCTCTTGGGGCGTTTCATGAAGAACAAGCGTTTTCCGCTGGTAATTTTCTCTTGCTATTCTTGAATGATGCGATTTGGAGAATGCAAACAACTCAACTTTTTCTCTGATTGATACCAACCTGTAGACTTCAAAGGAGCCACAAGAGCTGACCAACTGCCTGCTTCGCTTCTTGCACCAACTGAGCGAGCCTCTCTTGACGCGTGATCGCACGCCAGACTTTTTGCATGCTGCTTGTGCGTTATCTCGTCATGCATTCAGTTTTTGCGTCCCAGCCCAAAGTCGACGGTGCTTGCCCAGCTCATGCATGCCATGGATGCTTGGCTGGATTTGTTCATCGACCATCACGTTTCTTTAGCTCACCAGGATGCGGCTGCACGCTGCCGGGCCGTGACTGCGGTGGCCGAGATGCTGCCGGAGATCAACTTTTTCACCCTTCATCACCTGATGATGCATTTCCGCAAGTGCGTGCCAGGTGCCACGGGCCACATTGAAATGCACCACCCGCTTTGAATTGACGCTCACTATCCTGGGATGGTTAACAGGGTAATCGCGCATGGCCAACGAAACCTTTGCCCGCCCGAAGTCCTGGCCCAAGAGCTGTCCCCACTGCTGCTGGCCCAGCAAAGTGACGCACCCACTCCAGAAGCCAACCAGGTGCGAGCAGTTGGTGGAGCCTTGAACGGTTGAACAGCAGTTCACTACTATGGGTTGGGGTTGCCCTTGTCTCATGCCATGTCATGTTCGATAGGTTGTGTTGACGCTTCTGCAGATGACGCAGCGCCACTGGAGTACAGCGCAGAAGAAGATTGAGGAGCGGGCGGCCAGCCTGGGTGCCAAGGTATGAAGATTATACTTTGGCATTACATACAGTTGAACCGGCCGCTGGCGGGCTCTGAGACTCACTTCTTGAAATCTATGCTGCGTGCGCAGGCTCCCAAGTCACCATCCTCGGGCGGCTTGTTGTCCTTTTTGGGATTGTAAATTAAACGATTGCGCCTTTTGGAGCGCTTCTTGTGTAAACCCACTTGCACATTTTCCTCTTGTCTTTGCGTTTATATGCGAGTCCATTCGTTGTGGGCCCGCTTGCTGGTGCCCTGGCTTCACCTCTGGTCTGGCTGACCCGGGCAGTATTGATCAATGAATTTTCAAAAATTTGATGCTAATTACGCTCGATCGGATCGTGAATCAGGAGGGGGGTCGGGGGGGGGGGGGGGAATCGATTTCGGCAAACCATTGAAATATGGTTCTCGGGATGCTTGAAGTCACCGCGGTCCACCTCTTGGTGGTTGCCGCCGAAGCACAACACCTGAAGTCCAGCAGAAGCCATTGCCCACGCGACTCAACATGGGAGCGAGGAAAACGGTGAAGAGGAGGAGAAAAAAATTGATGGTTCAAGCATGGAGCTCGATGATCATTTGAAGACCAAAGGATGGAGATGCGCATCGCAAACTCGTCTCCTTTGACTCGGTGCAAGCAGTCAGACGGCATATGACTCAAAAACAGGAAAAAAAGAAACGACAGGCCAAAAAAAAAAAAAAAATACAATCAAAGCTTTAATAGAAATCAAGGGGTCAACCAAAAAGCTAGCAAGACGTGCTGGTATGAAGGTGGCACAGTGACCATGATCGCACGCAGGCAAGCACATCGTTCAAAACAAATACAAAATGAAGGGAGGGGGACGTTTACAAAAGAAGTGTGAAGCGCAACAAACGCCACAAAGCAACCAAAGTTTGAAAACAAAAAAGAGGCACGAGATAACTGCCACGTACGGTCTGCGCAGTGGGATCAGATCTCGCGAAGCAAAAACTTGATCAGGAGGGTAGGGCTCTGAAAAATCGTGGTGCCATCCCCAATCGAAAAAACAGGGGAGGCCGACGATCAAAACAAAAAACAAACCAAAACAAACAGACAGAAAAAAAAAAAGAAAAGAAAGAAAAAGAAACACGAGGACCAGGCCGGCAACAGGAAGGGGCCGAAACACACACGCCCATGGCTGATCTCGAAAAGAGATGGCAAGAAAGGGAAGAAGCTTTAACAGTGAAAGATTTGCTCGTTGTCGCTGAGTTCCGAGTCTGAATCGTCGGAGGAACTAAAAGCGGCATCTGCAAGACGTTTGACTACATTGTCGCCAGCACTCGGACGTGGCGCAGTAAGTAGGTTGAGATCGCTACGCCCAATACCACTGTCAGCGCGGCGAGGGGAGTGCGAGGTCTGATCTGCAGGGTCGGGGCGAGACGTGGTGGCAGGAAGAGCCCAGGAATCGTGAAGCTGGCGGAGCTTGGCTCCGAGCTCACCATCACTAAGACTGGAGACGCGTCGGCCGTGCGGGGCGGGGCCACGGACGGCAGAGGGTGCCTGGGGCCGGGCGGATTCCGAGTCTGAACGGAGGTGGATTGCACCGTCACTACGTCGACGGGGTGCTTCGTAGCCATCACTGATGGCACGGTGGGCCAGCGAGACGTGGACCGAGGCACGACGGACAGCTGCTGGGCGGCAGGGAAGGGGGGCAACGCCATCGAGATGGGGGCGAACCAGGGCCGGATCATCGCTGCCGCGGCGCGTGGCTTCCTCGTGCAGGGCAGCGGGCTGATGTCGAGTCAACGAGAGGCTGCGGCGACGATTGACACGGCGACGGGCTTCGGAAGAGGGACCACGAGTTTGATCGGGAGTCGGAGGGGAGGGCTTGGCAAGGAAATCATCCATGTCAAGATTGGCGTCACGACGGGCGGCATAGCCACGCCAGGGGCTGGTGTGGGGGTCAAGAGGGCCGTTGGTGGTGGCATCATCGTCATCCGCGGAGCGGTTTCGGGTGAGCGAGCTGCGCCTTCGGCAGACGTCGAGACCGAGGGCTGATGGGGATTGAGCAGCGCTGGGTCGGGGGCGATGGTTGGGCGCCTCTGGGGGTGCAAGTCGGAGTGGTGGTAGCGTTTTTAGGTCGCGGGGTTCGCGAATAAACTGGCCGTAGTGGGCTGAAGGGGAGGCGCTGGGGGATGAGGAGGAGATGGAGTTGCGGCGGCGTGTGACATGGGCTGCGGTGGGTCGAGCCGGGCGATCTTGGCTGGCGGGACCATTGCTGGGTGAGGTGGAGGTGGAGACAAAGGATTCGAGGGATGTGTCGGGGGATGCTGTGAGGCCTGGGGGTGAGACGGCAGCGGCGTGGGCGTGGGGTCCTGCATTTGGGGAAGCATTGGACTCCGTTTTGTTGTTGTGTGGGGAGAAGGGACCCGGGGAGGCAATGGCCGAAGTTCGGGGTGCGGAAAAGCTGGAGCTGCGTCGAGACCGACTGCTGCTGCGGCGACGATGACCCGCGGGGGACGTTGACGGGAAACCCGGGGAGGCCGCCGAAGGGGAGGAGGGTGTTGAGTTTATGTCAAACTTGGCCAGCGTCTCGCGCACCGTTTCCACCTGCAGCTCGTGCTCCATGAGGCGCGAGAGGTGACCAAGCCGACTGATGCTGCGGCCGTATGTCGGCGTCGTGGGGCTTGAAGGCGCCTCCATCGTTCAAGTCGAGCCGTCTCCTTGTCGTGGTGTGGTGTTGGTGTTGGTGGACGGCGGCAGCGGCGATGAGGGGAAGCGTGCTGTGAATACTCTGAGTATTCAAAAGGCCGACACGGCCACCCTCCTCATTCAACACCGAGTCCCCGGCTGCCATTCAAATGCCGCGACACTGAGATCGCCGAAGCGATTCTACGTTGTAACGATCAAAAACGGTGGGCGATGATGAGATGAGCGAAGAAGAATGACAGACCACCCCACCGCTGCGGCCCGCAACCCATGTGCACACTTGCACCTAAGGCAAGCACACCCAGCACGTACCAATGCGGTTGTTCTCTACCTCTAACGCCGGCCGTCGCTGGTCAAATGGAAGCCGGCTGCCGTTTCTCTCTCTCTTTTAATTTTTTTTTTTTTTTTTCTTCTTTTTCGACTCCGAAATCAGTAAAAAATACAAACAAACCGCTGTCTATCTCTCTCTCTTGATGGCTCTCAAGTTTCCTCTCCATCTCTGGTTTTCTTATTGTTTTACCATTTACTGTTGTATGGTCTCCGCCCCTCTCTCTGCCTCTGTCGTCATTGCGCGCTGTCTCTCTTTTGTGCTTGTCGTTCCTTTGCTCACATCAAAGACATGGATCTTGTGTGTATGTCGATTAGTTTAATTTATCCTGCACTTATGATACATTTTACGTATATTACTATACTTTTCTCCTCATTTACTACTGCGGTTTTATTTAACTATATGCTTGTCAATCTTCATTTTCAGCATATTTATCTACATGAGCTTTAGGTTTATCAGCATCCTCCTACGAAGAACCGTTATTACCTCGGCCTCTTGTTCGCCCTGCCTTGCAACAGCCCACAACGTGTGTGTGTGGAAAACGAAAATGTGTGATGACGTATAACCCAAAGTGTGATATATCCCACGCTTTGGTGTACGGTATGGCGTGCCGAAGTAGATCTGTCTACCCCCATGACATATTGAAGTGTGGGGCATCATGGCACATTTGTTAAAGTGTGATGTATACTACGCTTTAAGTGGCGCAGTTCCTGGGTACGAGTAGGGGTGCGTGCTGACCCTGAGAAGATGAAAGAGTTGCCCTGTTTTATCTGACAAAATGTGCGAATAAAGTAAAATACAAGAGTCAAGGCTGCGCGGTCTCTCTCTCTCTGTCGCTTTCTCTCTCTCTCTCTCTCTGAAGCTTCTCGCTGACGTTTCCTTGAAGGCTGTCTGGTGGTGGATCGTTGAGTCGGTTGAGGTCAGTGGCGGGGCACTGGTTGGTTGGTGGTGAGCTCTTGGGTCCGGCCCTCTGCTGCTGGTTGTCTTGGGCTTCTTGGGCTCGTCTTCCCCTCTTTCCCCCCAACACACACCTCTCAATGCGTCTCGGCTGCTCTCTTGCTTCCCGCTTCCCTTGTCAGGTCATTGATCACAGGGCACTGATTGCGGCGGTCGACACGCTATCGGAGCTGGGGCTTGCGCGCCTGCGCCGACCACACGCCTCGCGGCAAGCACCCGTCGTCTTGATTCGCGTGGCGCAGTACGCCTACGCTCTACCAATCAACCCAACTGTGCTTGAACAATTGGCGCACGCTCCATCCAATCAGGATACAGCGCAAAACAGGCTCGTGCAACACGCAGCCAGCCGCACGCAGCCAGCCGCACGCAGCCGGCAGCGTATTGTGAGGCAACTTGGCGACCCACTTGGCCTTCAACCCTCAGCATGTGGGTTGCCCCTCAGGAGATCCTGCTCGCCAATGCCCTCTGGTAAGCCACTGGCACCCGCACACCTCCTTGGTCCCGCTGACATTCACGTTTGCCTCCGGCACAGGCAAAATCGTAAGCGCGAAAAGTGCTTCGTTCTCCAACAACGCCGAGGTCAAGGCGAATCCTCGGGCTTTTCAATCGCCT
>NW_001865072.1:196886-204705 GCF_000002865.3 Monosiga brevicollis MX1
CCTTGATGACTTGCCCCCTCCCTCACGTTTCGTCCACCGCCCACCGCCTGCGCAGCATTTTACTGCAAACACCAAATTCCGACATCTCCTACCTGCTTGCCACCGCTCAGCTTGAAGAAGAGATTGAGGAACATTGGCAGTGGTTGTTGGATACCCTTGGCCCACGCCTGGGTGCGTTGCCCCCCTCACCGGAAAACCTACGCCCATCCAGAAGTCCTCTCATCTCCACATCACTCCCTCCGTGTTCTCCCACTCCCTGCTCTTTAGATGCCTTTGAAGCACCTGAAGATCTTCGAGACTACGTCTGCGGCAAGGCAAGCACCAAAGACCCTTTGTCCAAACCAAAATATACGCCTGCTGCCAACTTCCTGACGCCCACTCAACGATATAGGTCGCCTCTATGCATGCCTCCACCTCACACGCCCCTCAAGATGCCAATATGGTCCGCCACGCACCTTGGACCCGAGCCTCCGCCCACCCCTCTTGCTTGGTCTGCTGCTCGCTGTCAAAAAAAAAAGAATCCTGCCTCATTAATCTTACGCGACGCAGGCTCAGTTTGACTCGGCCGTGGCAGCGTTTCGTCGCCTTTTCGCCATGCCCCCCCAAGAACGCCTTGTCCTTTGTGGGTGACTCTCTACCTCTCCCTCACACGCCGTGGCTGAGCACCCGACGGCACGCCCCTTTCTCATCTCCAACTCAACCACCTCCGTTTCTCCGCAAACCCGCCCATCCAACTACAGATCGCGCTGGAAATTATATTGGCAATGGCCTTCCCCGTCAAGGCTGGATTTACATTAGGTTTGCACCGGCCTCTTACCCGGCTGGAAAAATTCAACTCGCGCTGACTTGACCCCCAACCCGTCTCCTCGCGCCCATAGCATCAATCATCTCTGCTTCTACTCCTTTATTATGGGGGAAGAAGTGCGCCTCTCGCTGCCATTCACAGAGGTCATGGCCCTTCGTCAGAGCACCCGCATGCTTCTTGGCCAAGGTTTTACCATTCAAACCCGAACCCGCGAAGTGAGTCATGATGTGCCCGTCAGCTCTTCCTTGTCAACCAACGACCCACTCACGCTGCCCGTGCGCTGCTGCCTTGCAGTATCTCTTCTTCATGCTCAATCATGACGACGTCATGCGCCTCATCCGACAACTCACAGCCAAAGCCATGCGCCGGTACGCCCCGGTACCTTCGTCCTTCCAGGAAAGTTGAAGTCGACTCAAACGGCAACTTCCCATGCGCACACACGCAGACTTTTGGAAATTAGTGACGATGCCTTTGCGATGACTCGAGCCAAATTTGAATCCAGCCTGGCTCGTGAAGAAAAGGTTGGGCCTCGCCTCTCTGCTCTCCTCTCCCCCGTGCCCCCACCTGTGGCCTTGGTCGCTCGTGCCTGCTGTACCGGCTTGCATCTGCCTGATTGGTCGTCGCGTCGACAACCTCTCCTGCACATGACGCTTGCCCTGAAATGATGTCAGACGGAACAAAAGATTGCAGAGCCTGCATTGGCCGACTACTTTGCACGCCTGGACCTCAACGAAGAGTACCAAGAGCTTTTCCGTCTCCCCGCCACCGAAGCGCTCGACAGCATCCATCAAGCATCAGTCATCGACCCTCAGGAAAAGGTGTGGCCGCGTATCGCTCACCCCGAGCTACCCAAGCAAGCCTCAGCTGATGCCATCCCACGTGCTCCCTCAACCTTTGGCATTTTCTCGCCCCGTGCAGGATTTTGTCTCGGGCCGTCTCTACCTATCCCGACACTATCTGTGCTTCTCTTCTCGCTCTCGCAATAGCTGTACTGTTATTCTTCCCATTCGGAATGTATGTCCTGTACCAGTTGGCGACCTCTTCCGAAATATCCTCAGCTTATCATGTACCACCTTTAAACCTGTTGCTTGTGTGCTTCCCTTTGACCATTCAGATTGCCAGTGCTGAGCGTGCTGAGCGTCAAGCCGTTTTTGTTGCCATGCGTGAGACCACCAATCACCTCATGCTCCAAGAACTCTCAGCCCCAGATGAATTTATCAAGGACCTGCATCAACGCATGCATGACCTGCGTCAGCAACGCTTACACAAGGATCCTGCCACAAATCCTGCGCCCGACGCCACCGGCCGGCCCGTGGAATCCTCCCAGGAAGCCTCGGCCCGTGTCTCACCAACCACCCCAGCAATCTCTGCACCCCGTCCCGACTTTGATACCCTTCGAGCAGAACTCGCTACCCAAGTACTCACTGAGCCACTCTACTTGTATGTTCGGACCGGGTGTGGCTATTTTTCCTGATTTGCCCAGCCACCTGGTCAACGCTCATGCAAGGGCTTGCCACAGGCAATTCGGTACCGCGTCGGGCAAAGAAGCCAAGCCAGTGAAAAAGGCCATTTCTACGGATATCAAAGGTAATTTGATTAATCGTGCATAATGCAATACCCAACTTGTGCTTGTACATCAAGATTGTACATCAAGAGAAGGGATCGGCCTGAACATGCACAGGCCATGATGCGCTTGCCTCCTTTTGGCATTGCTGCCCGCAGAGCACATGTGGGACATGCATTTTACGGAGCATGGGCGTGGCATTTCAGCCTTTCGCACACCGGCTGACCGCGAGCTCATCAAACAAGGCATTCCTCAGGGCTTGCGCGAAAAGGTATCTCAGGGTCATCCCAGGCCATTGGCGATGCGGATGCCTTTGTACGATGCAATACCACCCGTGTGACCATGTTATCCTCACGATGGGTACCATTCGCGGCCTAGATTTGGATGCTATACTCAGGGGCGCTCAACGATCGCGTTGGTCATGAGTCGGAATATCTCGACCTTCTGGCCACGCACCATGGGGAGAAAACCATCGCCACGGAGGAGATTGAACGCGATCTGCACCGTAGCCTGCCAGAGCACCCTGCGTTCCAATCCTCCGTGGGCATTGACGCCTTGCGACGCGTTTTGACCGCTTACAGCTTTCGCACACCCGAAATTGGCTATTGCCAAGCCATGAACATTGTCTCCTCGGTCCTTTTGATCTACTGCTCCGAAGAGCAGGTAGGTTGCTTTCTTTCTTTCTTTTTTTTTTTTTTTTTTTTTTTCTTTTTTCTTTTTTCTTTTTTTTTTTTTTTTCTTGCCCTGAAGAGTTGTCTTTTTGCAAAGCGGGCCCTTCATTTCTCGTGCATTGGTTTTGCGCAGGCATACTGGCTGCTCACAGCCTTGTGCGAGCGACTTTTACCCGACTATTACAACACAAAGGTTGTCGGGGCTCTCATCGATCAGGTGAGCCAGTGATGCTTTAATCGTTGTGCGTCTCCTCCCACTACTCTGCAATCCACCTTAAGCTTGGTTTGTTATGGCCTGACAGGGTGTTTTTGAGGAACTGATTGCCGACCACTTGCCAGACCTCCACGCCCACCTTTCCAAGCTTGGCGTCATTGGCATGCTTTCTTTGCCCTGGTTCATCACACTTTTTATCAGTGCCGTCCCTTTTCAAAGCGCCGTCCACATTGTTGACTGCTTCTTTTATGATGGAGCTCGTGTACGTGCTGCGTCTTTCTTCTCTCCGTGAGCCTACTCTCACACCACGGCGCCGTTTTATCGCCGTGTACAAATGAACCCTGTTCCCTCCACGTACTCATGGCCGTTCTGAATTTGTTCTTGTTTTCAGGTGCTGCTGATGGTTGGACTCGAAATCCTGGCTCAAAATCACGCAACTCTGATGGGTTTGACTGAGGACTGCTACGTCATGGCCCACCTTTCAGCATACCTCCAGGGTACCTCCCGCTCATTTCTCTGGCTCGCCATGCCCGTTGATGTGTGTGGATTTGACTTGCTTGCGATGCTCATTGTAGCTCGTTTGTGCTTCTGTTCCAATCGTAACTGGCAGGCATCAGCAATTTTGATACTGACACAACACACAAGGGCTCAGAAAAGGTTTGCCGGCTTGTACGGCACAGAGTGCGGCCTGACATCGCGCGCACTAATATGCCCTGGTGGTTGTCTCAACTTGGAATGCAGAGCATATCCGTCAGTGAGCTCATTCAGCTGGCCTACCAACACTACAGCCATGTTGGCAATGAGGAAGTGATCGAGATGCGGCATCGCGTGCGCTTGCGCGTCGTGCAGACGCTTCAAGACTCGGTGAGCAAGTCGGCTGTCCGCGCCGCCGTCGACGAGAGCCTGCTCACGGAGAAGGAGCTGTTCATCCTCCACCGAGTTTTCCACGAGGGTTGCATGAAGGTGGGTGGCGTACTCGCTGCCAATCACCTATAGTGTGCTTTGGGCCGTTAGTTGGCCCTCATGCGCGGCTGCACGTTGAATAGGTCTATTATTGGTCCCAAGACTATGACACGCGCCAGCGTTTGCTTAATGAAGAGCAATTTGTTCTCTTGATCAATCGCCTCACGCCCTGGGGTATGATTTGGTTGTGCACGCGTGTCAAACGGCACGTGACTCATCGTGGCCGTGACTCTGTTCTTGATGCTCACGCCTGAACCTGCTTTTGCGATGTTGCCACAATAATGTAGGCATTTTTGCCGAGGCCCTGTATCAATTGGCGCGATCTGAGGGACCGATCAATTTTGTTGCCGTGGCCGCGATTATTGGCGTTATTTGCCACGGCAGCATCAACTCACGCCTCATCATGTTGCTCCGCATGCACGGTGAGATTGGCACCACCTGAGCACCTAATTTTTTTTTTTTTTTTCTTTCTCTTCCTCCTATTTTTCAAATAACGTTTGGGTTGACAATTATGCAATCATGCAGAGACTTCGGCCACGCGGCAGCAGCCAAACGTGGTAGACCATGAACAATTGGCTCTGTTATGGCGTCAACTCTCCTTGCTGTTTACGGTTTGTCGACGTGCATTGACCCCGGCGCAGCCGATGTCGAGGCTGCGCACTCATTTTGTCTTGTCGCCAGGATATGCCGGGGGAAGAAAGTACCCGTTATGAGCAGGCCTTTAATGCCGTCGTGGCCGTGGCTGTGACCTTTGCGACAAGCATTGAAGTGCAGGAGAAGCCTACTCTCCCCAGCTCCGAGGAGATGCCCACAGACCTGACCACACCAGCCAGCGTTACATCACCCACGGTTTCTGTCACGGAAGATCCGGAAGATTCTGAGCTTGACTCTGCCAGCCGGAACGAGCCTGGGGCTGCTACCGCGGCTGCGAGTACAGATCCGGACGTGACAACAGCTACAGACGCGGCCACAGCCTGCGAGGCCACACATGCAACGGATGCACCTGTAAACGACGAGGGTAATATGCACGACTCGGTGTTTGAGGCGGCGGAGGCCAGTACAGCGGATGATCCAACCGACTCGCCGGCCTCGACACGCCCCCGAGAGAGCCGCCGTTCTGGAACTGAAGCGACGAGCTTGCTGACAGCCCCCGTGTTGGAGGGACGTCCCCGCACGGGCTCTCTCTTTTCCCGCTCTTCGATTGAGTCGCAAGAGGCCAATGCCTCGTCGGAGACAATGACGTTTCAGGTCTTTCGCGCCGCCGTTATGTCACAGCCTTTAATTACAGAGTATTTTTCGGGCGATTTTCCCCTCCAAGACGCAGACCTGGACCAGGTGCCCGTCAAGCCCAAGCGTCGCCGGCTGCGCCGAGGTGCTTCAAAGGGAACCGGCACCTCGACTTCCGGCGCAGGCAGTGCCTAGACTGCCGCTTACACGCCAACCAAGCCGAAGCTACTTTGCCGTCGTCGCCTGTGGTGAAATGAAAAGACCTTGGATGGTTGGCATCCGCGCGGCGGCAATTTTTGTTGTCCAACATGGACTTTTGTTCGGTTATTTTGCATTGTTGCTTATTTTATTTCTGGCTGGGCAGATGAAGTCGCCATTTGGCAAAGTCCACGTGCTGCTGAGCAGCTCCAGAGAGAATCAGCTCTACGCTCCCAGGCCCCCGCGACCAAGCCCCAACGGCCCAAGACGGAACAAAACAAATGAATTGAGTTGAAAAGCCGGGTTGGAGCTCATTGTCTTGAATCATGGGCTGTGTGTGGGTTGCAAGACTCGCCGTCAAGTTACCTGGAGAATAGACGGCATAATTTTGAGCCAGGACTTCGTCAAGCAGCGGCCGGTCGGCAGTGCATGAAACGCAAATGGATTTCTGTCAGAAGCGTCAATGGGAAGAGAATGAACTGAGGCGGCGTCAAGGACGATGGCTAAGGCGTCAAGGGGACCATAAAGGGAGCCATACTGGTGGCGACTGACAATGGGTGAGAGGTCGGTGTCATGACCCTGTGCATCGCTGAGCCAGGCTTTGGTTTCAACCGGGGTGGTACACACGACGGCGCTACGCGCGGAAACATGCCAATTGTGCAGCTGGCGTGAGGCAAAGACGATCAACGCTGGAGTGTGAGCTGAGCGCGCGGCACGGCCAAAATAAAGCGTACTTTCCGCCGCCCGCCTGCACAATTTCTTGCAGGGTTGTGTGAGTTGGGACGACGGAGGGGGTGATGTAAAAAATCATATCTCGAAAGACCTAAATTGACAAAAGAACACAGTGACCAAAATGAGCGGTGCGGCGAGGGTCGTAACATGCAAGGGATTCCGAATGTGGTCCCATACCGCACTCTTGCCAACATGGCGCTGGCGCTCGAGTGAGGTGGCAAGTGAGAACCTACACACCATGGGATGGATGTGTGTATGGTGAGTTGGCGGTCTGCAGCGTCGTGCGGATAGGACGAAATCATGTGTTCTGTGTGCATTGGGCCAAACATACTCAAACTCAGCCTCGAGGCGATCGTCGTGTACGGCATAAGAGGATTCTGATGGTGCAATGTTCACAAAGAGCCGCGTGAGCGAGCGCAAACAACATCGATTGGCAGCCAACGCCGAGTCGGACTGTGGTGAGAAAAACTACCTTCGAGGAACTTGTAGCTGGCGTTGCAATCCTCCAGCCAGGACACTTCAAGAATATGGTCGCTGACGCACAGAGCTTTGAGAAAGTTGGCCTGAAGAAGGAGGAGAAAGACAAAAGGCGACTTGTAAGAGCATGGTTGGGGGATAGGGCTTGGTCAGGTCTGGGGTATGAGCGCGATGTATACCGTTCGCGAGGGGGCACCGACAACAAGGTGTGTGCTTTCCTCGGCCGACACCACCTCACCACCTAGGGTCCATACGATCTACGTCAAAAAAAGGGGGGAGCGGGGGTGAGGGGGGGCCAAGGCCCAGCACCAACGCCCATGAGGTCTCCCCTTAGTGATCGTTGCCCCGCTTCAAAGGACTGGGCGCTTTAGCATGCCAGCGCGATCGGGCCCCGGCTAGCTTGCCGGCAGCTGCCTGTGCACATACATGCTCAAAGCGACGTCGATCATTGCTGGGAATGGACGTGAAGGCGACCCGGGGCTTGCGTATCCGAGACACAGTGGTGTCTGCTGTTGCTACCGCCGGCTGAGCCGCTTGTGCCGGAACATCGTCCCCAGATTCACCGCTGGTATCAGCCTCCCGCTTGGCCTTTTTCGAGTCGCGCCGCTGCAAATGTCAACGCAACGCAACGAGCAAGACCAGAGACCGACATCCAATGCAATGCAGACAGAGGTGAGACCCCTTTGCCAACGGTGAAGCAGCCCGATGCACGGCTCGCGAGCAGCTTCACGTACGCTTGGCGACGGCGACGCCGAGGCTGGCGTTGGCTCTGTTGCCCCCACCTCAGGCACTGCCGTCGGCGTTGCCATCCTGATCAAATCCAACCCCGCCCCTCCTTCTCTTCCCAACCGTGCCCCTCCTTCCTGCTCCTAACCCTGCGTACCCCTCCGACACCCGCCCCCTCTCTCTCTCTCTCTCTCTCTCTCTCTCTCTCTCTCTCTCTCTCTCTCTCTCTCTCTCTCTCACTC
>NW_001865072.1:205142-210117 GCF_000002865.3 Monosiga brevicollis MX1
TGACTTTTTGATGGCTGGCGTGGCGGGGGGTTGGACGACGGACGAGGATGGCTGGCGGGAGGTGATCAAGCTTGTTGACGCTTGGGTGGCAGGAGCGCGAGATGTATGTATGTGGGGGATAAGAAGTGGTGGGATGCGCATGGCGGTTAGATGGCCGTCGGCAAAAGGGCAATCGGTTAGAACAGGTGGATGGCATTGCTTGCGACTCGGCATGCAATACACGTTGGGCCTCTGGCAACTCTTATGGTCGTCGGCTGAAGGAAGAGAACAACAACATGGAAGCTCACTGCGAGCTTCAAAAACGACACAGTCGATACCAAGTCGTTGAGCGCGATTGATCGTTTTGATACACCGGCACTATCATTATTATGATGAATGACAACAATCAGACGCGCTTGGCCCGAGGTCAGCTCGTCATCCTTGGGTAAATTGGCCACCTCGAGATGCTCCGGATCCTTCATGTAGCGCTTGAGCAGGTGAAAGCAGACAATGGCCAGCACGGTGCCCGAGAGCTGATCGATGACAAAGGGCCCGATATCAATCGGGTTCAGACCCGAATCAGAGCCTCATAAACCATAAGCCACTGTACCGGCTGGGTTGCAGGGCATCCAAGTCGGCAGAAACCAAAACCCAGCACCAACGCACACTGATACGGTAGCCGGTTTGTTTGTTTGTTAGTTTTGCCTCAGTCCACGGTGTGTGTCTGCGTGTGCGGCGGTTTCATCAGCCTCTCTGCGACTGTTTTCGTCCTCTTTCCTCGTACTGTCCAGGCCGATGCATGGATTGAGTGAGTTGCCATCGATTTTTCTTTAACATATAAATCAGGATCAATCGGTCGTTCCCAGGTTCGCCACCCCCCCCCCCCCCCCCCCAAAAAAAAAAAAAGAAAAAACCAGAGAAGGGCGCTTGCTTGCGCTTTGCGCTTGTGGTAGACGCCGCTTCCTCGTGCTTGTTCTCCCGTACCCACGCACGCTCTTTCACTCCCATGCACGCTTTGCCCATGTCAGATTCAGATGTTCAAGCCAGAATCGCCCGAACGGGAAGTGTCTGGATCAAGCATGCTGACAACCGTGACGGTTGTCGTGGCTCGTTTGAGCGCTGCCGAGGGTGTGGCACTTTGGATCGGTATCGCGGGCACAACGGCTTTACCGAGCGTTCTGTAAGCCCGCTGAATAAGATGGTAGAGCACGACGACGAGCAGCAAACCGCTAAACTGGCCTAGCAGATACGCGGGCACGTCGACGCGGTTGACGCCGGCAAAGGAATCAGAGTATCCACGAGCCAGCGTTGCGGCTGGGTTGCAGTAACTCGCGGTGGGTAGATACCACAGGCCCGAGGCAATGTACATGGCCACCGTTGACGCTATTCGAGCCTTGGGGGTGAGCAAGACGAGCGTCATCAGCCCGGCCGTGGCCATGAGCTCGGCATAAATCTGGTAGATTCCAACCCCAGGCATGGTTTTGCGAGACAACACCGGCCATTCTTGATTCATAAAATGTGCCACCACGATTCCTCCAAAAGCGCCCGCCACCTGTGACACCATGTAGGCTGTGATGCAACAGCAAGAAGAGCTCAGCGTCAGAGAGGTTTGTGCCGCATCAAGACATGAGAGCACCCTGAACAGAGGGTACTTTCGGGGACATACCGCAGACGCCAAACCAAGAGAGCGGGCAGGCTGGGGAACAAAGCTTGAGGACCAATGTTACAGCGGGATTAATGTGGGCACCCGAGTGGTCAATCAGCGCCGAGATGACGGAATATAGCATGCAGACTATATCCTCGCCCCCAAGACAGGAGGTAAAAAAAACAGACGAGTTTGTGAGTGAGCTGAGATGTCTTGTGCCCTGGAAGGAGCAGCGCCAGGGCATGCCCTCGGCAAGAAGGGGTTGACAAGTACCTGTGCCAATCGTGTTGGCAATGAGGGCCACGCCAAGATTGTCGGGCGATAGCCGCACAGCCGTGATGCCGCTGCCAATGACACCTAAATGCCCGCCAAAATGGTGGCACAACAAGATCAAAATGCAAGTGGCAATCCATGAATCTGATGGGTGGCAATAAGGCAAGCGCTGCGCCACACGACACGTACCAGTGACCAAGTACATGGTCCCTAAAAGCTCGAGAGCACAGTTGAGGAGGAGCTCAAATCGTCTCATGTCGACGATGCCCCTCGCATCACGCCGACACGAACGCGCGACCGCCCGGTCCTGATGATTGATCCCGCCCACTCCCAAACCGCAATCAAAATGGCTGGCCCGCCCAAGATTGATCCATCAACCAATCAAGCTCAAAACTCGCCGCACACCACCACCGCGCCCCCGACCAATCACCACAAATCACCCGCCCCGATCCTGCCCCTCTGTCGTGTGTGTGTGTGTGTGTGTGTGTGTGTGCGCGCGCGCGTTGTTGCAAAACACGAAAAACACACAAAACACACACATGCGAACATAAGCCAAACACAATAATAATGTCCATACCGTGTATACACACACGCACACACACACAACACACACTTGTATTGCAACAACAAGATGTTGTTTTGTGCTAAAACTACTACCTGTAAGTTGAAAGTTGATTTTCTTCTGTTGCTTCTTTTCATCTCTCTCTCTCTCTCTCAAACTCTCTCCCACACACACACACACACACTCAAACTCTCTCTCACTCTTTCGCGCATGAACTGACACCATGGCAGAGGCGGCAAAGGAGCTGCCGCGGCGGACGTGTGATGTGCGAGAGCCGTGGTTTGCACACCTGGCGTCGGGGGCCAAGAGTGCTGAAGGACGCTTGGATGAGGGCATGTGGCACGAGTTGCAGGCCGGTGAGGTACTTGAAATCCTCAAGAATGGTGCCGAGGACAGGATCTTTCGTCGGGTGACGGCCTGCCGGCGCTTCCCTGACTTTGCAGCCGCCTTTGACCACTATGGGCAGGCCCTCTTGCCGGGCATTGCATCCCGTGAGGCTGCGGCTGCAATTTATCGCCAATTTTACACGGACCAGGCCGTCGCTCTTCACCACGTTGTTTGCGTTGAGCTCACCCCGGTCTGAGACGCCAGGCTTTTCAAGTCATGCTGCGCGTGAGAGGCACAAAAAGGCAAGAGGCTCGAATCTACCAACGACCTGGCCTCAGATTGATGTTAGTATTACAATTGACGTGCTCAGCTAGATTTATTCCGCTCTCGACTGGCAAATGACTTTTGGCCGGGGGGGAGGGGGGCGCGGGGGCGCACGCCGTCCACAAAGACTTTTAGCGCACGTGGCGAACAGCGGCCTTGGCCGCACATGATTTTCAATTCTTGGTGCTGTCATTGATGATTCCAATGTCGGTTGCTCGAGTTCTTCAATTATCAGCGTAGGTGGGCGGGCAACCGCCGTGAGCTTGCCCGACTCTGGTCCAAGGCTAAGCTCCAGCACCGGCTGCTTGCGTGGTTCAAAGCAGCTCTTCGCTTGAAAAATACACGACATCATCATCATCATCATCATCATCATCATCATTTTCCTCTGCCTCCAGCACAATGCGCCGCTTCCACCTTGGGCCGTCCGTTTGCTCTGCTCGTGGTCGTGAGGGGCTGCTGTGGTTGCTGTGACTGCTGTTGCTCAAAGCCGAGGACAAATTGGGTCCGAAGAGCGGGGGTGGCGATGCCGTGTCCAACCGAGGGCTTGCGGCCATCGGCAAAGACGCTGTCAAAATTTGTGGTAAAGCTACCAACCGATGTAAATTGGTGGCTCTTTCCGTGGACGTCGCGATGAATTTGTCCTTCTCGTCCTCCCCCGGCTCGGGCTCGCTGTCAGAGGATATGAGAATGCTGTTGGAGTGCGGGGCTGGCGCAGACCGTCGCAATGGTGGTGACGGTGGTGGTGAACGGCGAGGGGCCCGCCGCAATCGGTTTCGGCAATCATGGTCAACATCACGGCCCAGCCCATGTGCCGTGAGCGTTGAACCGCCCTCGTGCTGGATGGAGCGCGCCGCACGGCGTCGGCGACGGCGGGGAGGGTCTGGAGTCCTACACAAACCGCACACCACATACGCACATACATACGCAAACGCAAGCACAATGAGACAAGACTGTCATGACGGTTCCAATCAAAATCCAGCTGAAGCAAAGCACTGACGCATGGCTGTCATCGATAAAAGAGTCATTCAAGTCATACGCATCCAGGTCCAAGTCGCCCTCAAGATCGGCTGTCCATTGATCGCTGGGTCTGCCTGAGCCCATCCAGCCCAACCCTTGATCTCCGGCGCCATTGGCATCAAAGGCATCATTCTCCTCGTCTTCGTCGTCATCATCCTGTCGCAGGACAATACGAGCGGCAGAGTGAGCAGCGCAGGTCTCATCAATTTGATAAAAATGGGTGCTCCCAACTCCCAACAGCCACATACCATGGACACGAGACGGCGACGCTGCACAAAATGCTTCTCAGGCGGCACGTTACCAATGACGGCCTCGTTTTCTAGCTGTTCCTTGATGACAACCCGAAACTGCCCTCGGTCCCGCACATCACGTAGGTGTCAGCACGAAGCAGGACCAAATCAACACCGAAAACAATTGTAACATACCGAGCCTTTACAGATGGGGCATTCCGCATTGACCTGGGCCCACTGCCAGATGCATTCAAAGCAAGCCAGATGCTCACAAAGCGGCATGCGGCCTCGAAAGAGCATCTCCTGTGCCCGCAAACCGAGAACAGGTTAAAGACACAAGCCCCAAGCAAGGCAACAGCAGCAGCCCCACCAGCCAGCTTCACACGCACCTCCTTGGGCATGAGGCAGATGATACAGCCCGCACTGCCTGCCCGAACGTTGGCATTCGTTGCCTGTGCCGCGCGTTTGGCCCGCGCTCGAGTTGCCCGCAGTGGCCGCCGACGGCTCGAGACCGTCGGAGATGTCATCATTTAGGGTTGGCGACGGCGTCTCTCTCGTCGTGAAGATGTGTATGCACGCACATCCGGCCAACACGAGGCAGGCAGCAAAACAAAAGGA
>NW_001865072.1:210654-244899 GCF_000002865.3 Monosiga brevicollis MX1
CAAGATGGCAGAGGCCCAGACCACCGCCACGCCGACCACGGCTGAGAGCAGCGCAGCCGTCCCGCCGACGGCAGCAGCAGCGCCCGAAGCGCCAAGTGCCTCGGCAACCCCGCACCAGGCCCCCTGCATCATTTGCATTGGTAGGGTCTGCCACCTTGACACTGCTTTGCCTCACTCTGCAACTAGAATTGAAACCAGCTGGGCGTGTGCGTGCAGGCTGACCATCAGCGCTGGGTTGCATGGTGCCTAGGCATGGCTGGCTCTGGCAAGACGTCCTTTGTGCAACGCATTCATGCGCACCTGCACCAGAAGGAGCGACCCACGTACCTCGTCAACCTCGACCCAGCCGTCTACCAGGTTCCTTTCGATCCCAACATTGATATCCGTGACACTGTCAACTACAAAGAGGTGATGAAGCAGTATGGTCTTGGGCCCAACGGCGGCATTGTGACCAGCCTCAACCTGTTTGCCACAAAGTTTGATCAGGTGAGCCAGCTACCGCCCTGCCTCGAGGCTCTGCCTAGCTAGCCCTGGGTGTACTACTCCGAAGCTCTGCTAGGCCCTTGCTGACCTGACTGCTGCTCACTGTCTCATGTGTCGCGCGGCGGACCAACAAAAGGTGATGGCGTTGTTGGAGCAACGCTCTCAAACACACGACTACATGATTATGGACACGCCAGGCCAAATTGAGGTCTTCACCTGGTCTGCCTCGGGCCAAATCATCACCGAGACCTTGGCCTCAACCTTTCCCACCGTTGTCGCCTACGTCGTGGATACAGCACGATGCGTCAGCCCCGTCACGTTCATGTCCAACATGCTCTACGCCTGCAGCATCTGCTACAAGACCCGCCTTCCCTTTGTCCTGGTGTTCAACAAGAGTGATCTCGTCGACGCCCAATTTGCCTTGGACTGGCTCAAGGACTACGAGTCTTTCAACGAAGCCATCGCCTCAGAAACCACATACATTGCCACCCTGGCTCGCTCCATGGGTCTTGTCCTCGAAGAGTTTTACACCCAACTCCGCGCCGTCGCTGTGTCCGCCTTTACTGGGGCTGGCATGGACGACTTTTTTGAAGCCGTTGATGCCGCTGTGGTCGAGTACAATGAGGAATACAAGACCATGCTGCAAACACTGCGTCAAAAGCGGGTGCGACCTTCATCGGCCCCTGCTCGCCGGGCCCTGGCCTGGCGGACCACCTCTCCCGTCATTGACACCCCAGCATCATCTCACCACCATTACGCCCCCCCCCCCCTTCCTTTTCTTGCAACAGGTTGAAGCTGAAACAAGTGAGCGTCAAGCTCAGCTGCGCCGCCTCGCCGAGGACATGCAATCTGGTGGCCACACCATCCTCAACGCCCGGCCTCCGTTGGATCCCTCTGAAGATTCCCGCCTCGGTTTGTATCGAGGTTTAGATACGCGCTCCGTGTCGGGATGTTCATCCAACACCCGTTGTATCTCTTGCCGCCCCCGCTTCGCCTCATTTGGCCCCGCTTTTCTTCGTGCCTGGCTGTGGGCCTTTGTATAGAGGAGGAATCGGGCCGCATCATGGCCTCGTTCCTGCGCTCTCAGCAGTTGCCCCATGACGATTTGGACGACGACGAGGAGGACGACGACGATCGTCACCACCGCCACAGATAAGAGCCGAAGTACCGATGTCTTGCGTGGTTGTCATCACCAGCGGCACCACAGGTGCTTTTTGAGGGAATGGTGATGTAAAACAATGTTGGAGCAAGGGCCTGCGGCCCGCAAATAGACAGTGAATTGCGCCTCGGTACCTGCCGTCCAGGGCTGCACTGCGGCACAAAAGTCTGCCTTTTGGCCACACTGACTCGCCACTAGCACCAATTGACGTAGTGTGTCTTTTTTTCAGAGCATCATCCCGACTCTTATCATGCACCATGTCACGTCAACTCAAGACCCTAGATTGACTTTTAGTGTACATGTAACATGAACCCGACAGACAGCCAACCCACGTATGACACAGGCGGCTTACATGCTGGCTATGTGCTGCCAAAGCTTTCCCTCTAGCTCCAACGGGCGGACAACCATGCAGATCAAACACAATCCAGGGAAATCCAGTCGGACACGAGGATGACGGCCGTATCGGAGCAGACCAGTAGACATGAACAGAAATTAATCGCCTGTTGACTACCCAATCTAGCCCGCTCGAAGTGAGAAGGGCCGGGAATGAGAAATCACGCCAAGATGCGGCGGTTGCTTCTAAACCAAGACACCATCGGTAGCCAGGCTGCTCGGCGTGGTCAAGGGGGACTTGCGACGCCCGCTCCGACGCACGTGGGAAAGAATGTTGCCACGGTAGCTCTTGGGCACACCATGCTCATGTAGGACCTCGTCCAGGCGCGACGAATCATTCATGGCGGCGTGCGAGCTCTGTGGTAAGCAACAAGTGCAAGTGAATTTGCGTGAAGCAGGGAACGACTGCGGACTCTCCCGGTGCTTTGCACTGAAACGCGCCCTGATTGACCTTCCAAACTAAAAAAAAAAAAAGGCTAACGTACGCGAAAAGATGACGTGGCCGAGACGCGGTCGGGTGTTCGGTCACTCAAAAGCATCGACTGTTTTTGTTGCAGAAGCGAGGTCTGCGACCCCATGGAGAACATCTGCTCGGAAAAAGCCGAGCGCACTGACGCACGACGAAGGCCAAAGGGCTCCGTGGTCAATAGGGCTGCCTTGGCCGCGTCCGATCCATGCGCTGAAAAAGAGAAGCGTGGTCCAGATGTGGGAGATGTTGGTGAAACAAGGTCATCCTCCAAGCTAGATTCAAGCACGCGCTGGTTTTGCTCTGCCTCGCTTGCAGACTGCCCCTCGCCGAGTGCCTCCTTGGCACCTTCCGGCTCGCTTGTTTTCTCCTGGGCCTTTGTGGACTGGCGAGCAGGCGCTGCGGCTCGTAGCACGGAAAGCTCGTCGTTGGCACGACGCAGCTCGCGCGTCAGAGCCTCCACCTGTTGGTCGCGCTCATCACAAATACTTTGCAGCTTGGCCGTCAGGGACTTTTCAGCGGCCAATGCACGCCCCAGCTCGGTCTGCCCAGTGCGCGCGTGGCGCATGCTACGATTTTCGTGACGCAAAGATACAATCTCTGCCTGCAACCGTGCACGCGACATGAGCAGCAGCTGCTGAATTTCACGATCAAGCAGCTCATTGATCTAGCCAGGAAAGGTGGTTGAAAAATGAATCGTCCCATCAAGAATTCAAAGTGAGCAAAGCATTCGTTGGAAGGGCTGGCTAACGTGGGCAAGAAGACCATGGACGCGCAGAAAAGAGACCAACGAACGACAAGGCAAAGACGCGCGTGGACGCACCTGGAGCGGAGTGGCACCCACTGCCCAGGCCCGGGCCAGGCGGTGGGTGACTGCTGCCACCTGACTCGGCTCGATGCGAGTTCGTGCCCGTCCTTCAGTGATGGGAATCGTGTCCTCGTAGGCCTGCTTCTCGATCTGGAAAGTGCTAAGCGTGGCCGCGCGAAAACTGCCTGTCTGGCTAGAAGGTAAACCGCTCATGCTTGTCCCCACGCGTAGCGGGGAAGTTGTATGCACGGGTGAGGAAGCAGCCACCGCCGCTGCCGCCGCCATGTCCAACCGTCCAGACGGCCGACGCTGCGCAACGACCGGGTGGTGCGCGTGAGGGCTGAGACAACATGATGGCGTGGGTGGGCCTGAAGCAAGTAGCCTACCGAGGCGGGAAGAACCATAAGCAAGGTCTCGATGTCTTGCTCCAACAGCTGTTGCACCTGCAGTGCCACGGAACACACACACACACACACACGAGTGGGCCGTGAGTTTGCGTCTGCAGGGGAGCGTGTGGTTCAAGCCGCTGGCGAGGGCGAGTGTCACAGGCCACATACCTCCTCACCGTGCCGCTCAATGTCACTTTCGTCAATGTTGTTCTGAAGCGCAAGTGAGAAGGGTCAAGTTTGGCGACCCAGCGTGAGCAACTGAGCAGAACACATTGACAGCTCGCAGGAAAGACACCCAGCCACATGGTCGCACCTGGTGCAATTTGGACATGATGTCGTCAATGACACGGCGCTGCGTTGAATCAAGGTCTTCTGGACGAAAGTGCCGCGAGACCACGCCCAGTTTTTGGAGCCAGTGAAGCCCGCGACTGGTGGAGAGGGTAACATCGGTTGTATCCCACTCAAAGGCCGCAGCTGCCCAGTCCCCCAGGCCCAGGTCATCCGAGTTGTTGGAGAGCGACGGCAAGAAGCCATCGGCCATGGCTTGGTCCTGAATATCCACATCATCGGCGAAATGGATGTGGCGGGACGAGCCTTTATTGGAAGTACCTTTGCGGGTGGCCTTGCTTAGCTGCCGCACCTGGGGCGGCAGCTGTGATGGCTGCTCGTGGTGCTGCACTTGATGCTGGTGTTGTTGTTGCTCGCGGGAGGTGCCAGCCATGCGCGGTGCGCGACGCAGGGTAAACAAGCCACGGCGCTTGTGTGGCTGCCTGCGCATTAGCAGATACAGCACGGGTGGTGTTGAGCGGGGACAAACAAGAAAGCAAGACATCTGCCATTTGAACGAAGGAACAAACACATACGAGGAGGAGATGGTGGGCCCGCTGGAGGTGGAGCCAGCGGCCGCAGCCGCGGCTCGCTTTTCCTTACGGCCCATGCTTTTCTGAAACAGTTCGGCTTGGGCGCGCCGTCGCCTGCAAAGCAGACGAGCGAGTGGAGTTGGACTAGGGCAAGCAAAACGAGTGGGGAGGCAGGATGAAAGCCCAGTTGGAGATGCAGACCCGAGAGAAGTGGCAGGGGCCCAGACGCGGCGAATGGGTGGGACGTGTGGCTCACGCCCGGCCAGATGCGTAAGCTGACGCACAAAAGTTGCCAGGACCCTCAGGGAAAGAGATCGAGATGATGGTCGAGAGTCGGGTGTTGTAGGGGCGCATGAAAAGGGCCAATGCAGAAGCGCATCACCACAAGAGCAAGGGCAGTTCCTGTTTGTAGCTCGTGCTGAATTCCCCCTACATCCGCAGTTCATCGTGCCAACCGGACGACCAATTCTCGGCGGACACTCTCTAATTTGCATGCAAGCAAGCTGACTTGGTCAGGTCAAGCTGTTCGGTTTTGCTGTTGTGAAGAGGTGTTTGCTTGGCTACTCTGAGTTTCCGCGTATTTTTCGGATGTTTTTTGCTGATTTAAGGAGGATCAACGCGATCTTTAAAGTTATTGTAGAACTCTGACATTTTATATAACAATCACTGCCTTTGCTTCCATCAACTTGTTGCAGCTAATTTGGAGGTTGTTGTGGTACTGCTGCTGTGGGCGGGAGCGATTGGTGTCGACAGCGTGCAGACGGCGACGCGTGGCCGGCCCATGGCCGAGATATTATATCAGGTGGCAGAGGCTGGCTCGGGCGCAATGGCGATGGTCTTCGACACCGCTGCTGCAATCGTGCCGTTTGCCCTCGCGTGTGTCTAGAGGAGAAGCTCTTTTCCCGGACCGCCTTGGCCATTGGGCAACATGCGGCTGTGGGACAACCGGACCCGGGTGGCACCCAATGGCGGGGCCACCAGCGATGTGGTGCAAGGCGAAGCCACGTCAGGGCAGGTGCCCCAGCGCACCCTGCAACGGCCGCTCGAGGATCTTGTGGATGACCCTCTCAACAAACTGCACGTCTCCCAGACCCCTGTGCACATTGCGCTCGCCTACAACTACGTTCTCGATGCCATGGATGGGCGGTACGTGCGTTCGGCAACCACGACGTGGTACAATGGCTGCAGCCGCTATGCGGCAGCTGTTGTTTCGCAGCACCTCTTCCCTGATGCCCCGACGCTTAAAGCAATCATGATGCCGGTTTGCCATGCTTGGATGGTGCTCGCGCCTTTTCCTCAGGTTGGCCAACGGGCGCGGCAACCTCTACTTTGCGAACCAAGCCAAGCAGCTGTGCTTTTTGCTACACAGCCATGAGATGTGGACGCACATGATTTATTTGGTGGCTTTTGTCCATGCTTTCCTCGCGTTCTGGGAACCCCCCACCTGGGGTCATGCATCTGCCGTCTGCTATGCGCTCGAGTTTCTCTGTCTGGCGGTAGGTGGTCAACTTTCGCTGTGATGCTCTCTCAGCACCTGTTTGTTGCCCCTTTGCCTCTCCTGTCCAACTTGACCACATCCGTACTTGCCAGCCGCTCCAGCCTACCATTCCCCACATGCAAATGGGCCCATGCTTGACAAACACTCTCATGCCATTGTACAAAACATCCTCTTGCTCTGCAGGTTTACAGTATCGATATTTATCTCAAGATGGTGTATATGGGAGCGCGCGTCTACGTCTCCAAAAAATGGCATCGGTCTGTTTGCTACCCTCCCCCTCAAACCACTGTCGAAAACGGCACAGTGACATGCTTTTATGAAAGCGTTTACACCTCTCCTCCCTCTACGGCACCCCTCTCTCTATCCTACTGGTTAATTGCCTGCCCCATGTAACCCGTTGCTGCACCCGCATGACCCGATGCCTCACTTCCATAGTGTTCAAATTACACTGGTCACCCTGTTCATACTCGACTGGCTCATAGCCGTGGCCGGCGCTGGCTTTCCACGATGGTCTCGATGCTTACGGCCAGCCATTTTAATTTGTCGTCATCGAGACATTCGACGTATCTTTTCCATCGTCACGGCCATGCTTCCGCGCTTGGGGCGACTCTTTCTTCTGCTTCTTGGGTTCATCCTCGTCTTTGCCGTCCTGGGCGTGACTCTCTTTGCGGCTGACTACCAAGACCTCGACGAAGACAATCCCGAGGAGGATGTGCTTGAAGGCGCTTTTGACAACGTGCTCGTGGCGAGCCTTCGCATGTTCGTCCTGTTCACCACCGAGAACTTTCCCATGATTACGCTGCCCGCCTGGAAAGACTCAAAAGCCAGCTTCGTCTACTTTTTTATCTTTGTCTATGCCGGAGTCGTCTTTTTGACTTCCATCATCTTAGCCCTGGTACGACCTCAATGTACACACCACCTGCGCCGTGCTGCCAGCATGAAGCAACACCCGCGGGTGGCTGACGCCGAGGCCTGCGGTGTGTAATGTGCGTTGTGTCGCCATAGATTGTCAGCTTTTACCTCGAGTATGCCGAAGAACAAGTACGCCAAGAGCGCAAGAAAGAATGGAAGGGTGCGTGCGCCGCCCTCCAACCGTTCCCAGAATGTCGCAAACTGGCCAAGACGCAGCGCAAGCCTTTTAACGCGTGCTAACAAACGCTACCAACCATACTTCCTTTGGGCGATTTGACAGGTCTCATGAAAGCTTTTCAGCTGCTTGACACCCATGGCCGTGGTTGGTTGTCCTTTGCTCAGTTCTCCACCTTTATGAAGGTCCTTCGACCCAAAGCGGAACGCCCAGAAATGCGCTTCTACTTTGAGCTACTTGATCGTGATGGAAATCGAAAGGTCCGACTCTGCCCGAGCTTGTGAACGACTGTCGCCGCCGGGCATGCAAAACTGCGCTCCGCACCTCGCACCTCACGCACACCTGCCCTTCGCCGCTGATCATCACCAGATTGACCCCTTTGACTTTATGGATTTGCGAGAGATTTTACAACTCACCGTCACGAAGCTGGAAGACAACGAGCATCAAACCGACTGGTTTGACCACCACCTTCGCTGGCTACGGCCCGCTGCTGACTGGTGCGACTGACGTCGCGCAAGCCTGGTTGCTTGTCATTTCAAGTCGCTTATGCATGCTTTGTATTTGCTCCGTGCCAACTGTTGCATTGCTGCTCAGGCTAGTCAACCATGAATGGCGCCATTTTGGGCAAATGACCCTCACGCTGAGCAATTCACTGCTGACCTGCATCCTTTGGCGTGGCATGTCACCACACCTTGTAAGCGTCCTCCACGCCGTCCACTTGGGTCTGGCCTCCATCCTTTTCGCTGACGTGCTGTTCGAGGTACAGAAGCCGCCCGTTCCGTTGCTATAACGATGGTGTGCTTGTTATTATTAGTTGTAGGCTTTTTTATTTTATTTTTTTTTTGGCTTTTTTTTTTACATAACTGAGCATCCATTTCGCTCTGGCCACAGATTGTGTCTGAAGGATGGAAAGACTTTACGCGTCGCTTCTACAAGGCCATGGATTTGAGTTGTTGCATTGCAGCTTGGGTCCTCTTGTTAGCGGCCAACCTGCGGGTCCATGAAGCCAATCTCCTGGCCGTTGTGGCAAACGTTTTGCTGTTTCTTCGCCTTACCTGGCTCTCCTCTGACGCTCGCTTTGGTCTCTTGCTACTCTACTGGGTCTCCGGTGTGATCTTTCACTTGGTGAGTGCAAGGCTGTGTGGTCCGTTTTCATAGCATTGAAATGTTTTCCATGGCTCATGAGGGCCTGCATGCCGCTTGTGCACAACTTGTGCGCTTGCCCCACGAGCAGAGCTTGTTGATGATGGTTGTCATGTACTTCTTTGGCGTGATCGGTGTGGAAATCTTTCACGATTACGCCAATACAGGTCCGTTGTCAGCCTGCGCTTGGTACACTTGTGACAAAGTCAACGCCATCGTTGCGCCTGCCTTCTTTTCAACGCTTGAATACGAGGATCCCTCATTCCACCAACTCCTCCAGCTGACCAGGATGACATGTACTATGACGTCTTTGGATGTGAAACGGGCTTCAAAACGCTGGGCTGCGCACTGTTTGCGCTTTTCCAAACCCTAACGGGCAGGTTCGACAGTCTAGGCCGCTGCCTTTCTCCCAGGCCAAGCCGTTGCGGCAACTTGACGCGCTCATCCTATCCATGCTTCTGTGCTTGCTTCTCTCTTCAGTAACTGGCACGATGCCATGAACTCGGTCATTGAGCTCGTGGGCTGGCGGGCCGCAGTCTTCTTCGTGGTCTTTTATGTCTTTGTCAACATGATTCTGATGGATTTGCTTGTGGTATGCTACTTGGCCTGCATCGGCGTCTCATTGCTGTTTTTGTTTTGTTTTTGTTCTTGTGTTTTTGTGTCGCGGGAACCGCTTCTTACGTGTTGCTTGCCAATTCCTGGGTTGGCTCTTTGGGGCATCTGCATTTCTCCCTGTAGGCCGTCACGATTGAAATGTTCATTGGCTTCCGCAGCCGCTATCAGGGGCTGACTGTGGATGATCTGCACAAGGCGTTTGTGGTCATTCCTGATGCCCCGCCACCACCGCCAGTTGACGAACCGGGCATGAATGGTGACATGCTTTCGCGCGCCGTCTCTAGCGCTGTACGTTTCCTCAGACCCGCCAAGACTGTGCGACGGGCTACCCGCCTTTGTTGCCAACAAGCCCCTAACTTTTGCGCCGCTTTACCTGTGTGCCACAGGCTGACACGCCAGAAACCATGGGGAATCTTTCCAAAGAGGCGCAGGAGCTGATTCAGCGTGCCAGCAAGCAGGTGGAGGCACATTACGCGGAAAGCCACCGCCGCCTATCGCATGTTTCGCGCGGGTCGCGCCGTTTCTCAACCAAAAGCCGCGTGAGCATTCAGAGCCGCAGCAACGGCAGCAACATAACAAGTGAAGAGCTGCCTGATGAACCTTCCATTGCATGGAGAACCGATGCCGACCCTTCGACAACAAGAGGGGCACAAGTCGGTGAGGTGGAGGAAACTATGCCCAGCACGTCAGAACCAGGGCCCTCACCCCTGACCCCACGAGCCCTGCCAGTCCCATCTGGCTCAGCAGTGCGCCGTAATCGCAAGCCTAGTGAGAACGACGTGCTGCCCGCGCGCAACGACAGCCCTAATTTGAGGGAGCCCATTGTCAACAACAGCCCGGTTCCAGGTCACCCAACCACACGGCGCCCCCAGCGTTCGACCTCCTTTTCTCTTGTTTTGCAGCAGGATCGGCGCCGGAGTAGTTTTTCCGGCACGGGACAACTGGCGGAGACTTTGCGCCGCGCACGGCACTCAGCTCAGGCAGAGTTGGAGCACATACCCGCCTCCACTGCATCCACTCTGTCGAAGCGAGAAACACGTCGCACTCCCGATGGGTAAGCCTATGTCGACGCACGTGCCCAGCGCATGCCTGCATCACTCTCACTGCACGACTTGACACCTGCAGTGGCCAAATCGAGATTATGGCATGCAAGGACACGGGCATTATTCGACGAGAGCTGGCCCAACGCGGTTCTGATGGACTTTTGCATCGCTCAGGGCTGTTGGGGCGTGACCTTGCCGAAGTTACCCGACAGGCCACTGTGCACTTTGACCATTCAGACATTGAGATTTACGAAGAGTCAGACGCTGATGTTGACGAAGATGACAATGACGTGGTGGTGTATCGCATTCATCGTCGTCGTGGTCCGTGGCGGCGAGAGCTTGGCGGGCACGAAGATGGTTCGTCTTCCGTTTTCTGGCCGTGTTGCGCGCCAAATTGGTTTGGATGAAACTGAGCGTCATCAACTCATGCTCGCTTCTTCCCTCTCTCTCCATCTCTCTCTCTCTCTCTCTCTCTCTCTCTCTCTCTCTCTCTCTCTCTCTGCGCACTTGTCTTTTTAACGCAGCCTTGACGGTCATGGACACTAACGATGTGGCCAAGCTGCAGAAGCTGGCCCACTTTGATCTCGTTGGAATGCACAAGCTGAAAGCTACGGTAGGTTTGCTTGCTGCATCAGACAAAGCCAAGTAGCCGTGATAGGCTATCGACATGTGGCCGGCGTTCTTTTGTGCCTCCCATACCAAAGCTTGACTCCCACTATGGGGCACTTTGTGTTGCCGCACTGCGTTTTCACCTTTTTGCCACCCATAAACCGTTGGCACGCGCTGTCTCCCATAGCTACGTCATGATTACAATCGCGAACATGCCCTTCAACGCCTCTTCCAGCCAAGTCGGCAGGAGCAAGAGTCTGCACGCGCGCTGAGCAAGATCTCTCCCATCCTGAACTGGTGGATGATTTCGCAGCTTATACGCGAGCATGAGGCAGCAGATGAGGGAGACGGCACATCGACCCTGAACCGAAGCACGGCCAAGAGCCCAACACAAGAGACCGATTTGGACGAGGTTGCGCGAGATAGTCAACCGAGCTCCCTTCACAGCAATTCCAATCGCCCACGTCTGCGGTCTGTTTTTCTCATTCTTATCTTATCTTGCTCAATCAGTGGTTGCAAAAAGTGCCTACGCTCATCCAACCCCTTGCACGTTCACAGAGACAACACTTCAACCATGACGCTGCACATGATGCGAGAGAATGTGCGAGTACGCGGCCCCGAGCATGCGGTAAGACCTCTCGCCGTGGCACTGCTCAGTCACTTTTCTGTTATGTTTGATGCTTGGGCTTTGCCAAAGCAGATAGCTTGACGTACACATGTGCGCGGGCATGCTGACGCCGCATTGCTTGCTCGGTCCTGATTTGTGCCAGGAGGAAATTGTGACCGTCGGCGGTGGAGGTGGCATGGTAGAGGTGGCGACAACGGAGCGGCCCGACGTGATTGACGAGCACGTGGGCCCGATGCGTCGGATTCCCGTTCAGATGAGCTCACCACTGCACATGGAGCTGTTGACCGAGTCATCGGACGAAGCGCCTGAATCTGATCTTGAGAGATCAAGTGAGCATTTGACACGCCGAATCACACGCAAGCGTACCGTGAATAAACACGGCTTGCGACCCCCTGGACGCGCCCTATCCCGCTCGCTGAGCGAGCGAAGGCGAATTCTACTCAAAGCTGCGGCACACCATCACATGCACCATGCAATGCCGAAAGAAGTGGGACGTCGACCCGCATCAGCGGCGAGTGGGCGCCCGGGTACTTTATTGCACCCCCTCGAGCGGCGCCGCTCCCGTTCGGCAGACCTGGTGCCATCTGCCTCGCTCCCCCTTCCGCGAGGCCGAGGGAGTGGATCATCAGGAAAAAAACATGGTACTATGTGACGAGTTGCCGACTTGCACAGGACCGTGTGCTTCTCTCGACTCCTGCCGTTCTTCCCGTGTGAGATACTCTTCTTGCGTCCCAGTGTGCCCTGTGTGTGTCACTCCTATGCCGAATATGATAGATGCCGAGTCGCGACTTGCGCTGCGCGCTCTTTGACTTTTTTTACCGACAATAGCCCGGCGCGGCAGATCAGCTTTGGAAACGTGGCCACAGTGATCTAGAGGATGTTGTGCATAATTATATTAGCCCAAAAAAAAAAACAAATGATGGTGTTGGTGGTCCCGTCGTCGTGGATGGGCCCTCTTGAGGATCAACACGCAACAGTGCGAACGAAAGTACGAGAATTCGGCTTCTCGAGTGTGAAATCCGCAAGGCAGGACAACTCTGAAAATGATTACACAAATGAAAGACACTGTGCCCGATTGTGTTTGTCGTTTTAATGGTGATCGATTACAGAGATGCAAGATGCGAGCAAATGTCACTGACGGCTCGACGACCCGACTGTGCGGCAGCCTGCAAGTCACCCACAAGTGAAAGCGCACACATGAGATTACACATGGCACCGCTCGGGCTCAAGCAAACCAGAACGACGCTTCAAAAGCTGGATGACGAAGCATCATCCAATAATTATAGAAAAAAGAGCAAAAATTATGCGAAAATTATCAAACGGGGACATGGCATCACTGACCTGAATGGTGACGTCTACAATGTCCGAAGTGGCCTCGCCAGCCCAAAAAAGGCGGTCCGCCACAGGGGCAGCCAGAGCTTTGCGATACTGAGCCGAACAGGCATCAAGGGATGGAGACGAGTAGCTGAAGCAGCGGGATGGCTGCATGAGCGCGCACACAAGATTCGGGCCATGCGAAGCGAGACGGCTTCAAGACCGGCAACCAACATACCCGCCCAAAGTGCGAGGATCAGCGCCCCAGTCAAAGGCAATCACGCTTTGAATCCTGTCGTAAAGCGGGGTCTGCAGAATCTCAGCCAGTCGGCGACCAGTGGCACTGCGAAAGCATGGCGTACCAGCATCAACATCGGCAAGTGGATGAGTGTGGAAGTGTGGAAGCCTGCTCCAGGCTTGTGCGGGGTGTGCGGGGTGTGCAGGTCGCAGCCCGCCTGCGCCGCCATCCATGCGCACACCTGAACAAGCGCTGCTGCTCTGGCGTCAAGTCTGACCACGCTGCCTCATCAAAGTCAGCTGGTCGGCAAGCGACGCAAGTGGTTGGACTTTGGGGAGCGCAGTCGCAGCCGGGGGCAGTCGACGCCGGGTCACGGGCACAGACAAAGCCCACGATGATGGTGGCGCCATCGACTGTCTTGAACTGGTGGTAAATATATCAACAACGAAACATACCAAACCAACAAAAGCCAAGTGAGGCACGGGGAGGTGGGTGCCAGAGGTAGCTCTGAGTGCAGCTCAAAGGAAAAGAAAGTGTATGAGCCGTCAAGGTGGGGGCCTTACGTACCGGCAGGCGCCATATCTCTGGTAGACAGCCTTCGGCGCAGGTAATGGTATCAAAGTGGGTATCGATAAGCTCGCTGGGCACTTTGAAGAAAATCTTGCTGGCCGGTAAGAACTGCCATCGCCGCCGAGCAGGCGTGAGGTTGACGAGGGCGAGCGAGTCAGGCGGGTTAGGCATACTCAGCTAATTGGAGCGCAATCATACTTGTAGACGGCAAATGGCTTCCCGCTTGGGCTCGGGCAACGGGGGATCAAACACAATGTGGTTCGCTTTAAGAACGCCGAGAGAGACGGTCACGATGACACGCTGGGCGTGATATGTGCGAGGCTGGTTCTCATCATGACGTGCACCGTTTGCAAGCACCAGAGTGCAGCCCGTGAGGGCATCATATTTGACGCTGGCCACCGGCGCACCTACAGGAAGCAGCATCATGGTATTCAGGATTGTTTGTGTGCAGATGCTGGTGTCGGAGGGCAGTGAACCGGCTCAAGAGATGCACACGAAACGGACCCGTGCGCACAGAGACGTGCGAAAACACGTTCTGGATCACAGCTGAAAGGCCTGGGACAGGAATGTACTCGTCCTCGCCGTGAGACCATTCTAAGCCCGGTCACCAGTGCAAATGAGTGTGGAGAGCCAGTGGGTGCGTGGTGCGTGTGGTGCGTGCGAGGGCAGTAAGATGAGGTCAGGCTGGAATAGCCGATACTATTGCGATGCCACAACAGACCTTGTTCCGCGAGAATGGCTTCGTGCAGACCCATGGCCTCGATGTGCGAGCAGCGGTCATTTGCAAAGAGGCTATCAAGGGCTGCTTGGACGTGTTCCGAGGCCCCCTGGCGCTGTAGATACTCGAGCACAGTCATGTCTGCGCGCACACAGTTTTTTTTTTTTTCGTGGATGAGCGATGAGCATGTACAAAAACCCAGCTTTGTGCCAGGCATAGGAAAGCACCTGGTTTGTCTTGCAGAGTCGAGTCTTCCAGCATGGTGTCTAGTATCTGCAAGCGTTTTTTTCGAGTGTCAAAGCATAGGCACGGTGGTCGCACAGGTTGGGTCGCTGGATGAAGAGGGCGGGGTGCACATGAAAACAAACATCTTTTGCTTCAGCCCATGGCGCAGCAGTGACATCATGATAGGCTTCGAGCTTGGTGCCCACGAGGACACGGTCAGGGTAGTGCAAAGGATTGAGTTGACAATCCTGCTTGGTGTCATGCGGGCCATGAGACCCGATCTGAGCATTGACCAAAGAAGCGGTTGGGTATGGCCAGGGAGGGGGGCAGAAGTGCATACCTGAGATTGTGCAGCGGCATAAAATTCGTGATCACGGCCATGTAAAAATTGCGCACCCAGTTCGAATTGATGCGAGTCATCAAAGCCTGCGGAGGTGGGCAAGCGCATGAGGGTGGGTACAATGATCTCATCTTGGAACTGGTGAATTATTTCGGGCCAGCGAGGCGGACGCAGACAGACCGCTGGCACTGCGCACTCGGCCACCAACAGTCTCGTTGGCTTCCAATACAAGGTAGCTCAGCCCTTGGGCGGCACAGGCAGCACCAGCCGCCAAGCCGGAGACACCAGCCCCCACGATGATCACGTCCAGTGTCTGGGCAGCCTCTTCCTCTCGCGTCATTGTGCCTGGTTCAGAGTCGTCAAGTTCCACCCCCAAGAAACTGCCTCAAACCCGTCGCACAGATTCAGATCGGTAAAATGACACTCAGCCCGCCCACAAACGCAAGCTCGTGGTACAACCAGACCCCCCCCCCCCCCCAACAACCCCCGCCTCGTGTCTATCTTGAGTGAGAGAGAGAGAGAGAGAGAGCCTGACAGCTGATGAAAGCAGTGTGTGTGTGTGTGTGTGTGTGTGTGTGTGTGTGTCAAAAGCAGTTGCGCCATCCGGGTAAATTTTCTGACAAAAAAGTTGCAGTAATGCATAGATTGGTTGGTTAGAGAAAGAGAAACAGCAAAAGAGAGAGATGAGAGAAGCTCGGAACGCATGTTATGGTGAAGTGGGAGGAGGGTGGAAGCGAGGAAGAGAGAGAGAGAGAGAGAGAGAGAGAGAGAGAGAGAGAGAGAGAGAGAGAGAGAGAGAGAGAGAGAGAGAGAGAGAGAGGCGGCGGCGGCGGGTTGTGTTCAATTAGGCAGCGGTTACAAACGAACAATTTTCATGTTCACATGTCAAGTCTGGGTCTTAAGATGGACCTCCAGGGGTCGACGATCCTTGGCATAGTAGTACCAGAGCTCGTCCTGGGAGTATCGGGCCGATTGGCCTTTGGGGATGGCTTCTCTCATGAGTAGCCAGCGCCACCAGCGGGGGACCGTGGTATCGGGCATTGACATGTCAAGTGGTGTTTCGACGACCGGAGCATCAGACCATTGTCCCCCAAAAATAGAGGGCGTAGAGGCGGTGCCAAAGCGTGCGTCTAAATTCAACATCCACGATATCAAGCAGCCCAAGAATGGGTGGCCATCGAAGCAGGGGCGCTAGCAAGGAACGCACCTCGCTCCCGCCGTTCCTGATGATAGCGCTGCACCTCAGAGGGCGGTAGGGGAAGCTCCCGCAGCGCCGTCTGAAGAGCCTGATGCAAATCTTGCTTTTCAGTTGCAGACAGCGGGCTAACACAACCCACGGGCAAGCCAGACGTGAGAGATCTGCGACCTAGGTGCAGTGTTGGTACGAAAGTGGCGTACCATGTGTGTGTGCGGGGCGGACCCACGAGTCCCAATGCATCGGGGGCGGCGTCAAGGACAATGACGGCCCGCAAAGCAAACCACGGGCCCAGGTCCGGGTGTATGCAAAGGTGCGTCGTCTCGTCCAAGTATGCAAGCCCCGCCACATGAGCCAGCCGCTGCATGGCCACGAGCTGACCTATTTTGTTCATGTTACAGTCAATCCTCAAAAAAAAAAAAAAAAAAAAAAAAAAGGTCTCGAAATGCCAGCAAAGTGCAGCATAGACGTACCGGGTTCCGTGCGGTGCGCATAGCGCACGTAGTGTGGGCAAGGTAGATTCTGGCATACCTGCGCCAAGGTCTATCGAGGCAAGACGCCAAACACAACAGCAACGACAGTAGTAACGACAGCAGCAAGCAACGCTCAACCGTATCATCAACATTTGGCAATGGCAGGGTCATAGAATCAAAAGTGCATACGCCATACGTACTCGTTCGACATATGCATTCACGGGATGCTCCGGTACTCGCCCCAAGCGCTGGATGTCACGCTGAAGCGCTGGCCACAATGCGCGCTGACTGCCAACCAGGAGAGCTGCTTGCCCAACTCCCTCAGACAGTGACGCTGGCTGACCCCCAGCCACATAGGGAAGTGACAGCTCCGAACCAACAACCTTATTATAAACAGCCGTATCCAAACGCTGCACCACATCCAACCCCGCCGCAGCCAGACGCTGCTCCAGCTGCACCACCGCCCGCAGCACCACCGAGGTCGTTGCCGCCATCTCAGCCCCCCGGGTCAAAATAATCTGACAATTACAACACCCATACACGGCGCTACCAAAGTTTATACAACCTCAAGTGTGACTTTAATCAGAGTTTCGCTGTACGGGTGGTGCTAAAGGTGTGCGCGCTATGAGAGAACGAGAGAGAGAGAAGTAAAGAGAGAGAGAGAGAGTGTGTGTGTGTGAGAGAGAGAGAGAGAGAGAGACGGCAGCGGCAGTGGTTGATGGTCTGAGGAGACAAGACTTCAGGGGGCAGTGGTTCTTGGCAGGAAGACAGGTCTGCACACCTCTGTGTGTGTGTGTGCGCGTGCGCGTGTGTGTGTGTGTGTGTGCGCGCGGGTGAGGGTGTGTGGTCGAGACTGACTCGGGGGAGAGGGCAGCAGATGCGGGCTGGCCATGTGCTTGTGCGCCCGCTTGTCTGAACAGGGCTGGTGGCAAGCTTGGGGACAAGTGGTCTGGTGGTCTGGTGGTCTGACGGATGTTTGGTTTGCTGTGCTTTTTGTGCTGTGCAGACGCGAGTGTACCGGATCATTGCGAGGCGGTTGGAGCCCCGGCTCAAACTCTTGTTCCCTCTTCTCGGCCCTTCCGGTAGCGCAAACGCGCTCATTCATTCCTAGTTCCCAACAGCAGCATGGCGCTGGCTGGTCTTGCTCGCGGCGTGACCGCGCCTCGCTTGGCACTCTGGTCTCGGGTAAGCACTGGCGCTTACATCCTGCCCTGCAGACCTCGGTTGCAGCTTGCCGATTCTTGAACATGTATGTGTTCTTCGCCAGCCATTGCCCTCAGCCCACTTCTTCTTGCCCTCCCCCTGGTCCTTAGGCGCTGAGCTCCACGACTCCCACTCTTCAGGGCATGTCCAATTTCCCCGGTGCCAACAGCCGCTTTGTGCATGAGGTACAGGTGTTACTTGGTTCCGTTTGCCGCTCGGTCTGCAGCTGTCTTGGCTTTGCTGGCTTCCTCATACCCGTGGCTTGACTCGCGACCCTCCTTCTTTCTTCTCTTCAGCTCAACCTGAAGCGCTCGATCGACAATGAGCCCGAGCCCTGCTACCAGATTATGAACAAGGAGGGTGTCATTGTCACACCGGACGAGTTTCCTTCTGAAGTGCGTTTTGGCCCTCGCTGTAAAAGTCTTCTGCCCCGTGCATACCAATGGCCCCTCGCACCTACCCCTGTTCCAACACCAGTTGATCGCCATTTCTTTAGCGCTCAAACAGCTTCTCCAATTGGTCGTTTTGCTGATCTCTTGTGCTTCCTTCATCTGCTACCCCACTTGCAGATCAGCCAACAGAATATCCTCGATTGGTACAAGCTGATGAACACCACCAACCAGATGGACCAGCTCTTGTACAACGCTCAGCGCCAGGTGCGGCATGACTCTGGTCGGAAAAGCCCCTGCTTGATGATCCACTGCCCGAGTTTGACCAGACCCGCGCGCTCATTTGTGTTTGCAGGGTCGTATCTCGTTCTACATGACCGCCTATGGCGAGGAGGGCACGCATCTGGGCAGCGCTGCTGCTCTCGACCCCGAAGACGTGGTCTACGCCCAATATCGCGAAGTCGGCGTTCTCATGTACCGTGGGTTCTCCTTGAAGAATGTCATGGACCAATGCTACTCCAACTCGGGCGATTTGGGTCGCGGTCGTCAGGTGAGTTTGACAACCTCACGCGCATGGCTTCTCATCTCCTTCCACCATCTCCGACACCCGAGTTGAACATGCGGCTCATGGCTGGCCAACCCCTCTCCAATTCTGTGCTTCAAGATGCCGGTGCATTACGGCAGTGCCGAGCACAATTTCCACACCATTTCCTCGCCCCTGGCAACCCAGCTACCTCAGGCTGCTGGTGCTGCCTACGCACTCAAGACTCGTGGCAAACGCAACTGCGTCATCTGCTATTTTGGAGACGGTTCTGCCAGGTACGCCCCACCCGCAGTTGCAGCCTCACCAATGTGTGTCTCATCATCAAGCCTCACGCTGGTGCTGGCCAACACGATAGCGAGGGTGACTCCTCGGTGGCGCTCAACTTCTCGGCCACGCTTGACTGCCCCGTCATTTACTTTTGGTATGTGTGCCTGGGGAGCCCTTTGGTCTACACTCAATCCTGCAGCCTGTCTCGTCTTCTCACGGGCTTGCCTGACATAGCCGCAACAACGGCTATGCCATTTCCACCCCCACCAAGGATCAGTATCGCGGTGACGGCATCGGTACGACAGTGGTGTCTGTTCAAACACAGTCACCCAGCTTCTCCACGTTTTAGCCACACCATATCACGCTCACACGCGGGTGGTTGTCTGAAATTCCACCATTTGCCTTTGGTGCAACAGTGAGCCGCGCAGCAGGCTTTGGTCTGGATTACATTCGTGTCGATGGCAACGATGTTTTTGCCGTGTACAATGCCGTCAAGATTGCCCGTGAACGCACCATCGCGGAGCAACGCCCCGTCCTCATCGAGGTATGTTGCAATTCAATCCTCCTCGACCCTCAATAGTCATTCACGCGCTTCTCCTTCCATGCCTCGGCATTGGCCCGTCATGCGTCATGGCTCACTTTGATGCATTACTTCCCGCCGATGTGGGGTGCATGCAGGCCATGACCTACCGTATTGGCCACCACAGCACCAGCGATGATTCATCCGCATACCGTGGCATGGATGAAGTGGACACCTTTTCCCAGGACACCCCCATCTCTCGTCTGGAGCGCTACATGACCAACCAAGGCTTTTGGGACGAAGAGAAGGAAGCCGAGCTGCAAAAGGTAAGCTGACCCACTTTGACTCGAATCTTGTGAGGCAGAGTCGCTCCTGTTGTGTGAGCCTGACTTCTCTTGCTGTGATGGGACGGGGTGATTAGACGATTCGCAAGGAGGTTCGCAAGGAATTTGCTGATGCCGAGGCGCGTTTGAAGCCTTCCATGCGTCACATGTTCGAAGACGTGTACGCCGACAAGCCGGCACGCTTGCAGCGCCAGGAGGCTGAGATGCATGAGCATCTTGCCAAGTACCCGGATGACTACCCCACGAACCTCCATGAAGCTTAAATGGAGCATTTCAGCACTTAGCCTCCATCGTTTTCTTTATCGTGCGCGAAATCCAACAGAATCCAGCTCATTTCACGTTGAATGTGGGGTCCCCCATCACACGAAGCACAGGACCACACCATGTGTCGCCTGTCAACTTGTTTTTTTTTTTGTTTGTTTGTTTGTTGCGGTGATATTTTCGTGTTGATTTTGAAGACAAAGAGTCAAGCCCATCGTGCACCAACAGAAAGGCAAGCGAACGTAGACAGGCAGGAAGCAAACACCGATATGCTCCTCATATGTCAAGAAGTAAAACAGGTCTCAAAAACGCTAGCAGGCATTGCCCACCGAGACAGGACATCACAAGCAGACACAATCACTGATTCGATACGTTGACACGCAACAAGCTTTGGGCGACGGCGCAATCACAAGAAGATTTGGCGCTCGTTCAAGCGGTCAATGAGGGGATCCAAAACCTCAGAGGTCAGGAAGAAGAAGCAGAGGCCAAAGAAAATACTGATGGGCAGCGCTGGCAGTGCCTTCTTGAAAATGCTGAGCAACAGTAGCGTGCAGGCCAGACCCTAGCATGACAAAAGCAACCCAGTTTTGCCGGAGAGGCGGGTGAGAGCTGCAACTTGTGGTTTGATGCCAAGTGTGGGTGTCTGTCATGACATACGATAAGAATGGCCACATAGCAGGCCAGAATCGTGGTCCACTCGTGGGCCGTAGCTGCCTTGCCGACCAGGACGCTGTAAAAAATAAAGTCACCCAATCCCAGCTTGACTCCCGAGTCTAAGGTGCGGAGCCGGGAAACAGAGCGTCAAGTCGGGAAGACAGATCACGTGTAACACATGGTGGCAAGAGCGATGGAAGCGCATGCACTGGAGACTCGACTGACCGTCTTCATCGTCGGGCTGAAAGCTCGGTTGCGAGGCAGGTGCAGCTTGGTTGGTGGAGCGAGTTTCGCCGCGCGGGGCCGCGAATGTGCTAATGTCTCGTGCACCATCATCGGCCTCGCTATCGGCGCGGCTGCCTTGACGAGCTCGCGGTTGGCTGCTCATGCTGGTCATTTCTGTGCCGCGGGTGGAGGCACCACCGTCAGCCACTCTGGGCTGGCTCTCGATGGTGGCCGAGTTGGAGCTGGAATCGCCCACATCTGCCATTGTCACGGTCCACATCATGGTACTGGAGTAGATGAGCGAGGGGAAAAGGGGCTGGTTCCGCTCCTGTGCTCGCAAACGTCAGAAACGATGAGCAGGCAAGCTACACACGACAAGTTTCGAGCGGCCTCGGAGCTGGGCGCTTACCTGGGCCACCTCGACGAGACACTTGAGTGGACCGCAGGGGGAGAGCACGGCAAAGAGATCATAAATGGCGATGGCTGCCAACAGCACCCATGTCGTCCAGTCGGGAAGCTAAAACAGAGGAGGGGCATCAGAAAAGCCGGCGGCGCGCTGAAGGCGGGTTGAAGGGGCGCGAGGCGGGCCTCACGTTCTTGATGAGCACCAGCGCCATGAGAGCCGAGACGATCACCAAGTAGACCTGCTGCACGGCTAGCGGAGAGCGCCAAAAGATGGCTATAAAGCCAACCGTGCCAAAGTTCCATATGATAAAGGCCATGGTGATCCAATCGATGCTGGCGTTGTGAGCAATCAGCACTTGTCTATGGTGCATGGGCAAAGAGAGACGGTCAGCGCTCGAATACGGATGATGAAGCTAGACGGGGTTCTTTTGGCGCCACACCGGCGGGTGCACATGACGCACTCAATGTATTGGTAGCTGAAAAAGTACAGGAGGAGCAAGGCCGAGAGGGCTAGCCAACCATAGATGATCTGGGCATTGGCGAGACAAGCACGCAAGAGGAGTCAGGAAAGGTTTGCCGGTCTCGGGATCGTGCATCATCGAGGCAAGGCGGTAGGCTGGAGGTCCACAAGGGTGAAGGGGGGATGCACCTTGTAGTATTCGTAAATGTAGAGCATGACAAGGATAAAGGTCATCACGATGACGATACCGACGACAATGAGGGCGTTGAGGACGGCGCCACCAAAGCGCTCGCCACTGCTTTCACCGGCACCACCGTTGCTTTCAAAGGGCGTGTATGCAAACTGGGTATCATTCTGGCTGAAATAGGTGATTGAACGGATGGTGGCAATGACCACGATCATGCACGCAGATACGGGCTTGATCAGGGCCAACACGGATTCTATGTTACCGAGCCGATTTGTGTCGCAGGGTGAGGCAAGACAGAGATGGTAGTGGCTGTGCAGCTCAGCGCGATATTGATGATGATGGACATCCCCCGGTCCATGTTCGTGGAAAGCAGTAGAAAGAAGGAGGTGGGGGGCAAGGCACTGGGGCTTACCGGCATCATATTTGAGGTCTAGCTCAAGCTCTCGTCGCGCCGCCTCTTCCTGGCGAGCGCGAATGCGAGCCTCACGTTCCTAAGGCGGCGGGTGGAACCAAGTTATGGCAGGGTGCGCACGCGGGTGCCTGATCAAGTGTTTTGAGGTACGCACTTCAGCAGTGTAGTTGACCGAGTTCTCACGGCCTGCACTCAAAAGTCGCTCGTGAACGTTGGCGTCCAGGGGACGTGTGGCGCGGCGTCCGTCATCCTGAGTTGTGCGGCGGTCGTGCTCAATCAGCGGATCGCCCGAGTTTGTGGAGGCCACCTCGGGGGCCTGCTCCAGCACACAGCAGAGCACCGTGGCAAAACAAGACCACCATCATCAGCCTTCTATCTGCCCCTCTCCCCTCCCCCGCCCCCAGCGCGCGCGGTACCAGACCAACAAGGACCAGGCAAGAGCAACGCATTCCTTTCTCATCTTTGAACAACAACGTACCTCGGATCCGTCACCAGCCATGATCGACCGGTCCCGCTATCAAACCAACGCCACAGCCACAGCCAAGAACCACCACAGATCCATGATGAGGCCAACACCGATTCACACACCCATCAACACGGAGCAAAGCGGACTCAGAGTGAGAGAGAGAGAGAGAGAGAGAGAGAGAGAGAGAGGCCAGCCAGCGCTGCCGTTTCTCTCTCTCTCTCTCTCTCTCTCTTTGTGTGTGAAGAATTCTTTTGTTTTCATTCCGAATCATCGTGTTTACAACACCTGTTCTAAAAAAACTGTGATATTGCGGACAAGAAACAGAGAGAGGAGAGAGAGAGAGAGAGGAGAGAGATGAATTGGTTTGAGAAGAGAGAAGTAAAGAGCAAAGTACTACAAAGGAAAAGCACAACTACCACATGTAACAACAAAAGGAACAAACACCACTGACAAACAACAACCAACGAGAGTAGTAGAAGAGAGAGAGAGAGAGAATGAATTGAGAGAGAGAGAGAGAGAGAGAGAGAGGAAAGCGAGAGAGAGAGAGAGAGACAGTTCATCATCATCATCTCTCCCTCTCTCTCTCTCTCTCTCGCTCTCTCTCGCTCTCTCTCGCTCTCTCCCGCTCTCTCTCTGTGCGTTCTGGTCTGGCTGAGCTCGGTGTCGGCTGTGTTGGCGTGTCGTCGGTGTCGCACTCTGGAGTTTGCGTCGTCTGGGGGGTTGCGGCTGTGGTTTGATCGGCTCTTGGGTGGTGCCTGGTGGTCTTGGGCGCGTCTGTGGGTTGCCTAGTGTGTGCTGGGACTCGTTGGGTCTGATCCAGGTCGTCACCTGTCCTTGTCGGTTTCTCAGCTGTCGGTGATGGCTGCCTGTCTCAGCTCTCCCGATTTGGTCACGGCTCGCTGAGGAGCGGCGCTTGGTCTTTATTCACTCTTGCTTCAGAGCCGAGCTCCTTTGCTTCATCTACTTCTCGACCCTTTTCAGCAACACTCGGCATCTACAAACCTACGCCCCCAGCCTAGGCACGGCCCTAACGTGGCTCGTGCCCGACTTGTCTGGTCCTCCTTCGGATCGGTCCCGTTCTCCCGGCCCGTCGTCTGTGAAAAGCACCGCGTTCGACTTAAGGTCTTCACTCCTGACCTCCTGTGCCAAAGTCATTGACGGGCGAGCCTCGTCTTGGTTCTACGCCGATACTCTGTTGATGCCCATCCGTTCTGCGCGAGATCGCCGAGGAGCAGAAGCAGGTCAAACCAGTTTGGTCTTGCTTAATTCATGCCTACATGCTAGCAACCTGATCACACCCACGCCATGGCCTGGGTCGATTCAATGTCAGTCGCTATACGGCGACCACTGCTTGCCTTTGCGCTGCTGCTCGCGCTACACCATGGCTTCATGGGCAGTTCCGGCCCCGTGGCCATGGGGGCTGATGCCAGCCCAAACAACGCGCTACGCAACTGCACCAGCGAATATACTCCCATCATCTCAAACATTATAGATGGCAAATACTCCTCAGGTGTGACGTCAGCCTTGGTACTTGAACAACGGATTTTGGCCAACCCTCTGCTTCACAATCGTCTTGTTGCACCGCCGCTCACACTTCTCACACCCTCCTCTGTTCTGTTCCGATGGACCTGGCTTGGTGCAGCAACCACATGCAATGCCATTCTCAACTTGACCAACTGCATCGTCGATGCCATAGAGCAAAACAGTGTATGGCTTGACATCTCGCCTGCATCGACCGTCCCACATGCTTACCTGGGCCCTTTTGGACATCTCATCAGCAGCCACTCATCATCACACATTTGATCTGGGCCTCTAGACCGACGCAGACGCTATGCGGCTGGCCCAGGTACTGGTCATGGACGTGGGCACCTCCAACGAGTGCAGCGAGGCTCTAGCCATTATGTGGGCCATCTTTGACCCTTACGCCAAGCTTGACATCAACGCAACTCTAGTCGTTCCTGATCTCGCTTACAACCCAGTTACCGGTTATACCATGTGCAGCGCCCTGGACATGGACGGAAACACATATACCCTGGCCAAGGCCACGGGTCTGGACAACAGTCCGTATGCCGGAGTCACTGGCAAACTGGCCAGCTGCTCCGATAGCAGCAACTGCGTGGGCATCTTCCGGTATGCCTCCCCCCCTTCACCTCTGCACCCCACAGTACTGCCTCACCCGCTGCTCACCTGGGCGTCTGGCTTCAGTGCTTCGCCTTGCCTACCGCAGACCTGTGGCATTGATCTCGATGGTAATTCGTCCCTTTGCCAGCGTGGCCAAGTGAGCTCAAGCTACCTCGTCGGCCTTGAGGCCGATCTCAGGTCTGGACACCCCTGTTTCGGCATAGACCCCATCTACAACCTGCATCAAGCTTTGGCCAACTGCTGAAACGTCTGGCTCATGCCCTTGCCCCCCTATCATCTGGCCATCTTGATTGCTACCACAGCTTGGGTGACTTTGGAAAAGGCACCTGGCTGCGCACCATGGACGGAAGTTTGCAAATTAGCTACACCCAGCAACACGAGACGCTCAGTATTCCCTTTAGCTCAGTTCGTGCTGCTGTAGTACCACCTCCGGCACCCCTTTCTTTGTGTCACACGAATATCATGATGAGAACGGGGGTGCTCATCTATCTGCCCTCGCCCTCACACTTCCTCGGCTACACTATAGACATTCTTGTCATCCTTGGCCATGGGCCTTGGCCTAGACCCTGCAGTCTTTTCCGAAGTCGTCTCCAACATTGCTTCGCTTTGGTGCGATCTTGCACCAGCCTATTGCCCCCGAATCGATGGGCAGACTCCTTCTCAACCAGTCCGTCTTTTCCTTGCAGGACGATTACGCGGCTACGGTTGACCTGTGATCCCGGCAACTATGGTCCAGCCATGTTTGAGCCCATTGCAAATCCCCAGATTGATGGTTCGTGGCTGATAACGCTGTCGTGGTCACTGTGGCGCGCAGGCCATTCTTCCGAACCTGCACAGCTGCGCAGTACATCTCCACCTGTTTTTACATTCTGCTCATCTCATCTGGTTGATGTGGTGGTGGGTATGGATTTAGGTGTGATTGTTTCTCAGGTGCTGACGATCAAGCACGGGTGTGCTTGTGCTGACGCTCACCCAGCCTTTTGTGAGGCCACTCCCATCTCCGTCAGCAACGCTCTGGCCTCCTGTCACGTGTGCGTACCTGTCTCTGCTTGAAAGGCGCCCATTGCGTTTCTCTGTTTGAGTTTGCTTCACACTTATCTCTGACGCCGCTTCCTGATCGATTCTTTTTTTTATTTTATTTTATTTTAAATAAATAGAACCGAAACAAACAATTATGATGCCGCTTTCATCGCCCTCAACGCCATCTTCGTCGTCATCTTCTTCATCCTTGCGGCTCGCGACGCTAACAGCCCAGGTGGCGGTGACCTGCTATGAAGGCGTTCCGGATCCGTCTCGGTGTCATTTTCGGTCTGCTGACAGCTTTGCTCCTGTTTGGACGTTGTGTGTTTGTGTGTGTGTGTGTGTGTGTGTGTGTGTGTGCCCATAGCTTGCTGCTGTGGCATGCTTGGGCTACCCTTAATTTTCAATTTTTTGGAAGGCCGAACCACGCGTCTGGTTGCTGTGCTGACCCTGGGAGCCACGTCCTTTTCCGTGCTCCTCAACTTTTTCAGCCTGAGTAGGCTTGGCGCTCAGTTGGGTCGGGAAGAAGGGCCACCACTGGTTGGGATTGTGCAAGCGCCACTCGGGCTAATTTGTGTGTCTTATGCACGTTCTTCATCTAGTTTTTGCCTCACCTTACAGCGGCTGGTGGGCTCCCTTGTATCTCGTGGTCCGAAGTCTGGTTCAAACTGCTTCGTCCGCCTCGCCCCTGCTGTGTGCCCACACACGCTACCGCATTCTTGGGTTAGTATGCTAGTCCCGCCTGTCCATGCAAGCACACGCGTCATCAGTCAAATGGGCAGCATTGAGGCACCCTCCCTTGCCCTTGCTCCACCTCACGGCCCCCGGGATTCTACATGCACAGCACGACCGTAGGCTTTGTGCTGACGCTTCTGTCTACCATGAGCCAGCTCAACAGCGTCCACTGCCTCTTTGGGACTTCGTACCGTGATAGCTTCGGTGTCTCGCTGCTTTTCTCCTCTATGTGCTAGTGCGTTGCGGTTGTCACGTTCTTAGAGTGAATTGCTTACTGCCTTGCTCCTTTCCCGGGGACGAGGCCGCTGCCCGCTTGCCTCGACTTCCTGGCCTTATCTATCGAAAGCGTTTCAACGATTTTGCCCCATCCCTCACGCGAGTTTGTTGCGGCCTCTGTCAGTCTGATGTTGACGATTTACTTTGGTGTGGCGTTGTTTGATGCATGGCGTGCCTATCTTTGGAAAATGCCGCTTCAATTTCGGCCGTTGATCGATGACGGTGAGACCTTGATGACCACCATCTCCACGCCTCTTTGCATGCCCAATTATTATCATCTTCCTGCTCATCCTCTAACTTTGCCTGTAGGCACACCGCGTGAGCTGGACCGGCTCAAATATCACGAAAAACGGGTCGACCGGCTGTTGCGCCCTCCAGAATATTTTGGTGCGCCGACCTTTGCTCACCCGACGGTCATTTCTCACTCTTGTCTCGGAAAACTTCCTGAGCACGCTTCAGCAATCGGTCTTGCTGCTTCAAACTGATTTCTTGTGGGATGTTTGCGGAGATAGAACTAACGCGCGAGTCAGCCGAAATCAGGTTTTTCGAAGAAGGGCATTTTTTCTCCATTTGCGAATGGCTTGGCAATCGAGCACGCCGCCTTGGCATTATCCTCCATCGGCTCGCGTTGGTCACCGTTGTTTTTTCTTTGCTTGCAAGCTTTTGAGAGCTTTCTTCTTCGTGCTTAGGGTGATTGAGATGCTCAGCGTGGTTTGGACTAAGATGGCTCAACGACGTCTTGCCGTTGTCCCGTTCTATTCTGCGTAGAACTGACGGATCCTTTCGTTTCAACTCGCGGCTACAGACGGCTGTCTTTGTCTGCTTCATGTGGTCTATCTGCCTAGCGCCGTTGTGGATTGACATCACAAAGTCTTTTCAAGCCCTGCTCGAGCGTAATGTTCTGTTTTCGGGCCGGGACGCACGCTGTCTGGACCAAGGCGTTGCGATTTGGTTCCCACCGTCCGACCTCTGTACGCTTGCCTCTTGTCGAATTCATCTTTGTTTGCATGTCTGCATACATGGCGGGTTCTCCTCACACTTTCTGGGTTTGCCCGCCACTTCCTGCAGTTTCCACCGTCTTCTTCAACTTGCGACTAGGCTGCAAGACGGGCAGGACTATTTCAACGGCGTTTTTTTGGACGTGAGTGGCTAACTTGGTGTTTTTTTTCACCAGGTTCCATAGGCATGGCATCTGTTCTTTTGTATCTGAAGGCATAAAGAGCCAACTCACAGTTTGGTCTGGGCATGATCCTCGACAGATTCACGGCAGCGGGCTTGCTGTCGACTCTGTTTCAAAGCATTAGTCTGGTTCTGATGCTGCGTAACCACTACAAGCGATTGAACAGCATAGCGCGCGGCCAGCGCATCGTGGTGCTACCCCCGACGGTGAGAATCGCCCCGCTTTGTGTATTTGTGAGCGAGTCCCTAACTGCCGCCCCGGCTGGCTTTTGAAGCAGCGTGTTGGCTCATTTCTCGCCCTCGTGGGTGGACCTATGGTCAGATGTCTCCGGCTTCTGCCCTACTCAACTGCGCACAGTATTTGGGATATCAAATTTCGCACATTTATCTGGGATGGCTTGTCATGACAATTATGTTTATCATCATCTTGGCTGCCATTGTATTTACCACGGGTGCGTCATGTCGCTGATCGTGCGCCGGTCTGATATACACGGGGCCGGTCTGACTCGCCTTGTCTCTCTTTTGCAACTGTGTTCACGCACGCTTGTTGCACCGTCGGCGAAATCGTGTGTCCTGTAATCTGCTCCGCGTAGTGTTACCGCTGGTCGACGTGTACGACGACTTTTTCTGGGGGCCTATTGTGTTGACGGCGTTGCCCACCATTCTATGCAGCCTAGCGTTTTCCCGCTTGCAACTCTTGCTGGTCAAGCGGCGCTACATGTTGGATCGGGCTTCGGTAGCGGTCAATCGTCGGCGCGAATACCTTTTGGTCGAGTATGGTTTACTCTTCTTCAATGCCATCTCGGGCGCTCTCAGCTGCATCAAGCGTTGGATCTATACCTCCTTCTTTGCCGTGGTGTTTATACCTCGCCTGGACATGACGACCTTGCCAGCTGGTTATGAAAGCCTGGATAGCGGTGTGTGTGTGTGTGTGTGTGTGTGTGTGTGTGTGTGTGTGTGTGTGTGTGTGTGTGTGTGTGTGTGTGTGTGTGTGTGTGTGTGTGTGTGTGTGTGTGTGTGTGTGTGTGTGTGTGTGTGTGTGTGTGTGTGTGTGTGTGTGTGTGTGTGTGTGTGTGTGTGTGTGGTCGGTGTCTATCCACTGAGCGACTTGCGCCAGGGATCTCACCGCCAGGTTGTTTGCTGCGGGCTGTTGGGAAAACCGGTTAATAGCACATGGAACCTACATGGGCATGCTCATGATTGACGCGTATTACGGCAACGCGGTCATGATCACGTTTGTGCGGTGAGTGGTCAAACTGTCCTCCTACTGCTGCCATGTGTGGCTCTCCGTGCGACTGACTCATCTGTGCCACGGTGGAGTAGAATCTTGCTGTCTGGGTTCGAGGAACGGCACGGGGCGTTGGAGGCTGTGTTCCGCCCTCGACGCTGTGTCTGTTGCGGGGCTCGTTCGCGCAAGCGTCGCGGCGTCTCGGGTGACTACGACGACGATGACCTGGACCTGCGTCGGGACTTGCTGCTGGCACAGCACTACGTGGTGGAAGACTCGGGTCTCAAGGTTTGTATTGGCCCATTTTGACCATGGTGGCCCGCAAACCTTTGCCTTGCTCGTTGTTCGTCCCGCTCACGTCACAGGGCATGTGGGCTTGGCCTTTTGGCTTTGGGTGCAGGTGACCATGACTTCGGCCAAGCGCCGGATGGTGGCTCGGAATCGCTGGTTCTTGGCCTGGACTTTATTGCACAATCCAGAGTTGCGCCGACATCGTCGCAGCCACGTGACGGGTGCCTCCATTTTCTATGCGGATGCCGGCCCTGCCGTCAGCGGGCCCCTTTCGCTCTCCGACGACCCCGGATCCGAGGCCGAAGCCTAAGGCCCAGAGTGTGGCCTCTGGGAAATTTTAGAGACGAGGAGAAAGAAATGAAAGCGAGCCATGTCGGCGGTGAACACGGGCGTACACTTTTCCCTGTTTACACCCAGGCCAGATCCCTGATCTGGTCGCATGCACAGCCGTTTCCCACCAAATCGAGTATGCAAGACATGCATGACCTCTTTTTTCTTTTCTTCGATTGACAGGGCAAGAGGATCACGTCACCTCTTGTCGCCGGGTCTGTCGGCGCAAACGAGAATCAAGTCAGGGGACCACGATGAGGCGCCAATCGTTGCTTTTCTGTCGAAGGCCTGACCGCGACTTGATGCCTGGTCGGAGCGGACACAGAGGTCGCTTGCTCATCAACTCGAACGTGGGGCAATGAGGACATGCCGCTGTGGCCAACGTCGCTCGGCGTCGGGGTTTGGTGCGGCCTTTCTCGAAGGTTGAGCTTGCACGGGAGTCCTGTCAGGCATGCGATGTTAGCAAGCGAGCATGGTCAAGGAGCGAGGGGCCGGGCGCTTGCCCACTGTCGGCCTAGCTGTCTTACCCTGCTTCCCCTCTCGCCCCTTCTTTCCAACAACACACAGCCGGGCGTACCCTCTCTACGGATGGGCTTGGCGTTCAAGTAGGCACGCGCAAAGGGGGCTTGAAGCATGAACACGCCACGCCGTTTGATGGGAAAGCAAAGGTTGTGCGAAAGGTGACACCCATCCCGGCGTTCAGGTTTCAGGATCCATTCCAAGCCAGCACAGCGGGCAAGGTTGGTGTCGGCGCCATTCAACGCACTGATTACGCGCGAAGCCTCACCTCCCCCTGCCCCATAGCCTCGTCGCGTGCAATGTCCTGTTGCTGCATTTCAGTCACCGATGGGTTTCTTGCTCGGGGAGGATTTCGTCGGTACTGGACCAGACGGCCACACCCAAACCCACAACTACGACCCAAAACGACCCCACCCCGTATCACATACGACCATCAAGCGTGTCGTAGTTGCATCATATTACCCACAGATGATTTCTCTGCTGGTTCAAGGCCCGAATGCCTTGCCAACCCTGCCACCAACCCCCACTTACCCCTCCGTCTGCTGACCAACACCGGCAACAGCCAATGCAAACGCGCGTATGTCTTGAGCAGCAGCAGCAGCAGCAGCAGCATGTGGCATCTTGCGCCCCACACTTTCCCAGATACGACCGCTTGTCGGTGTATCCCCGCCCCCACACACTTGCCAACCAGGGTCGGCGGGGCTTTTGTTTGCCCCGACGACACCTGTCCTGTCATCTGTCGCATAATGGACGCACTGACTGAATCAGGAATGCCCCCACTACCACTACCACTACCACTACCACTACTACTACTACCTCGCCGTCATGGACGTCAGGTGCCCCCACCCCACCACCACCACTTGCCCATTCCGCCGAGCTTTGCCACAACCCCAAATCCATCAGCATGACTGGCCCGCGACTCCTCCCTGCGTGCAAGACCAAACGCGCGATTCCCCCAAGCGACATTCTGTCCTCTCCTGCGATCATCACCATCACCATGACCATGACCGTGGCCATTACCGCCGCACTGCGCACAGCTTCCCCTTACTACTTGAGGGCTCGGCTGCCCCAAGCCGCGTTCGTCGCTTGCACTTTGAAGTGGGGGACTTGCTTTCCCCCACCTGCTGCTGCTTCACATCCTTGTTAGCCATCCCCCTTGCTATCTGTCAACAATACCTCCGCCTCCGCCTCCGCCTCTGCCTCCGCGTCCGCCTCGGCCTCGCTCCACACCCCGCCGCACAACGGTGGTGAGCGCAGTGCTTCTCTCGTTGTGGCTGTCTTGATCACAATTAACCGAGGCTGGTCATTTGCCCGGCACGGTGCTTCTTGAAGCCATTCGCCTTCCTCCCCCGTGGGTCTCTGGATCCAATCACCCCCATCCCGGCCCCACTCATTCTTGGCAAACAGGTTCTGCCAGCACGGCCATTTCTTCGCCCCGACCTCGACCCCGACCGCACGGCAAAACGTTTGTGGATATGGATTCGCACCGCTCCTCTCCAGCGGGGCGGTTGTCGTCGCCGTTGAGTTCGGACGGCGTCCCTGCCACCAAGCGGCCGGCCCCGCAGCGCTTTGCCTGCTTGCAATGCGACCTCGACTTTAGCCGCAAGGCCCACCTCGAGCGCCACGTTCGCCGAAAGCACCTTAGCAATGAGAGCCTGCCCATCCAATGCCCATGCTGCTCCACCCGCTACGAATCCCTCGATCGCCTGCGGTACGAACCCCTCCTCTGCATTGCCATTCGTCCCTGTCCCTGTCTCGGTCTCTGTTTTTTCAAGTTGCACACCGCTCAACGCTGATGCCACTTGTTTTGGCTTCGACTGGGCCTCACCTCACTTGTGAACCTTGTGCACTGCGCTCAGGTGGCACATGGAAATTCACGAGGCAAAGAAAGCCTGCCCCGTACAGAACTGCAGCAAAACATTTCGCCACCGTCGCGACCTCAAACGCCACATGGACCACGTTCATGCCAGCTTGGTCGAAGAGTTTCCTGATCTCTTCAAGCTTCCCTTGCTCGATGACTTTGTCACAACACCAGCCTCCTCCACCACCGAGACGCCCGACGCTGAGATGATGGACAGCCCGTCTCACATCTCTTCTGCCTCAACATCCCGCCGATCTCGTCGTGCCCATCCCAAGACCGATGCACGAGACAAGGACACTGTCCCTCACAGCCCAGTCTCGCCCTCGACGGCGCGGCCATTGACCTCAAATTCAAGCTTGAACACGCTGGCGGCGGTCGCGGCGTCGTACGCCCAAACACTGAGCCAAGGCAGCGTCGCAACCCCAACTCGCACTCAAATTTTGGATGCGGCTTCGACCATGGCCAACTTATCCAGCTCCACGTGTGCAAATCGACCGGTACCGACTCGGCCCGATACAGCGCCCACCGTAACCAAAGCCAAGCCAACTCCTGGTGATGCCTGGCTCCAACAGGAAGACTTGCGTCGCCTGCAAATGACGCTGGGGCAGATGTTGAATCAACTGCAAGGGACTGTCGCCGGTCAATCCCATTTGGTCCGCCAAGCCTCCCCGGAAACCGAGGATCGCCTGCGTGACACGCAAATGGAGTTTCTGATAGGCTCGTTGCAATCTGACACCCTGCGTATGTTCCTGGCAATCGCTTCTTAAGACGGCGGGACGAGCTGACCATCAGCACCTTGCATATCCGTCTCTGCCTTTGCTTGTCATTGGTTTGTATTTTACATCCGGATGTTCGTTTTCCCTTCCATTGTTTTCGGCGTGTACGAGTGTGCACACATGTTTGCTTGCGTGACAATTACTCTCTACTGATTTCTGGCCACGGGCAGTACAGCCCGTTCATGTGGTTTTACTATCAATCGATTTGGAACTCTAAAAGGACGCACGCACGACCTGCTCTTGGTACAAATACCAGAGCCCGTGTCACAACCCGCGTCGGTGGGGAAACACAAACAAAAAACAAAAGCAGAGAAGAAAGAAAGCCAAGGAAAGTAGGGGCATGAACCACGAGGCGCGCCGAAGAAAAGCGGCATGGTCGCTTACATGGTGTGCCTTTTTCGCCTCATACCCCGAATGGGGCAGGTTACAATATGCTTCATCAATTAGAGCAACGCCACCCCAAAGGAGCTCTCAAAGACCTCACCGGCATCCAGGATGTGCAGGCCGTTATAATTGTTGTACGCATCCATCTGAAATGTCAGGGCCAAAAAAAAAAAAAGGTGGATGAGCGATCAGAGAAAAGGCTCAAACATACGTGCAAGCGGCTCGACCCAGCGGGCACCGCGGGTAAAGCCTGCTCACCTCAGCAGACATGGCTTCAAGGGCGATGGCTTGCAGGCCCCAAGTGCTGACGGCCCCCGTGTAGATTTGAACATAACTAAGAGCCAGGACAGTAGGACAATGAATGGTTGAGCATAGGCAGTAGAAAGCCTGGCATTATCGGCATATACTGCCACGGGACGAGGGGCATGGGACGAACGGGTATGATGCATCGGCGAAAAGTTGAATGTGGGTATTGCCATCCACCACAACGTGGCTGTACTGATCGCAGGGGGTGCGGGCCTTGAACTCATCATCCAGATCTGCACAAGGCGGCGCGGCGTGTCAAGCGCTGCGAGGCAAGGCCTCGGCACCCACAGCAAGCAAGCGACACGGGCATAGTACGTACAAGTTGGTGCATCAGGATCGCCGCCAATCGGGGCCGAGCCGTCCATGCCGTGAAAGGCTGTCATGGTGCCGGTGGGGTCGAGGCGATCGTCAACCTGGCGCGAGCCCAAGGATGGTGGGGTGGGATGAGGCAGCGGCGACCGACTGCAGCAAGAGTGGTGGCAGGCACGCGCGAGACCGCACATTGACGTGGTTCCAGGAAGTACATTGATCAAAGATGACGCGGGCAGTGGAGACGTTGCACAACAGATACGGATGCCAGCTATTGAAGAAAGGAAGGGGCCAGGCG
>NW_001865072.1:245466-271800 GCF_000002865.3 Monosiga brevicollis MX1
ATTTGGGGGGGGGGGGGGGGGGAGGCTGATGCACTCATTCAGAGCCAAAGGCGCAAGGACACTGACGAGGCATCGCGAATGCGGTTGGCGTAGGGTAGCAGAATCTCGCCCTGCCAGTGCGGGTTGGTGATCATGGCGGTGGCATTCCCGTCATGCGTGGCAATGACATCTCGCAGCTGGTTGGTGGCGGGATCAACAAGGCGGATGGCCTCGACTCGACCTCCCATATTCGTAATGATGATGGCCGACTGGTTGGTGTGCGTATCCAGCAGCTCCTACACGCACAAGTCACACGCCTTGGGATCAGCGTACGCACACGACGAGGGGCAGCGGCCAGTGTTGACAAGCCCAACACACGTTCTCAAAACAACAACAACAACAACAACAACAATTTTTGAAATTTTGCTTTCGGCAGCGGCTACCACACCCCGGGCCAAGCGCAATCACCTTGGCTTCAGCAACATAGTCACCAGTCTTGTACGTAACATCATTAATCGTGAACCGTGGGGACGCTGCCGTCACCACGGCACACGCCAACAGCACGGCAGCCGCCAGCGCCATCCCGATCGAGCCAGCCATGTCTCCGTTCTGTTTGAAATTGGAGAGGTGTTGTTGAGAAAGGGCTGAATGTTATTATGGGAGAGAGAGAGAGAGAGAGAGAGAGAGAGAGAGAGAGAGAGAGAGAGAGATTGAATTGGTTTGGTCGGAGACAGAGAGAGAGCGAATTCGTCGGTACAACTGAAGCGAGCTTGATATGTGAGTGAGCAGGGCTCAAGTGAGCAGAGCTTGAGCAAGAGTAGAGCGAGGAAACAGGGCGTGAGCGTCGACAGCGAGACTGCGTAAGAGAGTGAGAGTGCGAGAAAGTGGAAGGCCAAGGGGCGCTCAAGAGAGCGTACTTGCTCCTGTCAAGGTGCATCTGGGCCACGAAGAAAAAAAAAAAAAAAAACGAGTCCGCCACATAGGTAAGGCAGAACGCGGGATCAACATGTTGCTGGGCCACGGTCTCTCTCATTTGACACACGGCGACGGGGGACTGCACTTGTGGTAGTTTAGGGCAGGGCTCACGGTAGCAACATCAACAAGATCTGCCAACATGGCTTCGCCACTCTACCACAAGTACTGCTCCAAGTGCGGGACAGCCACCGAGCAGCTCGGACAGTACTGCCGCAATTGCGGCAACTGCGTGCTTGGTCAAGCTGAGGAAGACGACGCGCTGAGTTATAAACCACCCTCTTTGGTGAAACACACCGATGCGCTTCCGGGCAGCTTCTCACCCTACTCTGGGTGCTTTGAGATTGAGGAGCAAGCTCAAACCATCACCATCACCAAAAAGGGAGGAAACGCGTGGGCCACGGCTTGGATGACCGACCCCATGAAGATCAGCGACATCTGTTACTTTGAAGTCGAGCTCAAGCAAAACTTGAGTGGCTGTGAGTTTTGCTGCGTATCTCATGCACGTCAACAACGATCAGCTCTCAGGTCTGCCTTCCGCCAACGTTTCACACAGGCCTTGGCTTTATCCAGAAGCCCGAAGGATTCATGGCATCGGGCAGTCCATTGTGCCTGACACATCTGCATGGTGATGATGGGCACTGCGGCAAGCAAAACGGCGTCTGGACCTGTGTGCTCACAGGGGCCGGAAACTTTCGTACAACCCCGGCTGCAGGTCGCCCGGGTCCGGCGCCCAAGGCGAAAGATAAGCTTGGCTTTCTGGTCGATTTCTTCTCAAACCGGATCATCTTATATGTCAACGGCAAACGTCATGGCACAATGTGCAGTGGCATTCGCGAGATCAAAGGTGGTATTGTGTTTGCTCTGTCAGTCTCCGCTGCTGGCCACGCCTTTATCATCAATCGCGATGCAAAGCTGGTAAGCGACAAGGCCTAGCCCCGCTTTGAGGACACGTGCATTTTCCGCACAGGGCATGGTAAATGTAGGTACGCATTGCCTCGGTTCACTCTTTCTGATACTTGTGCGCCATACATTCACACCTTGTAGCCCCCGGAAACGGAGCAGCTGAGACGCACACTTCAAGCCCAGCAAGATTTCATTGAGCGTGCTTGTGGGCGCCTGGAGCTCAAAGCCCGAGAAGTGCGACAACTCAAGCAGGCTCGCGAGATTGACGAGGCCACCCTCCAGGCTGCAATCAAAGAACGTGATGCTCTCCGTCGCCGCCTGGCAGAATTTGAAGCTGCGGGCTCGACTGCATCCGAGCCCCAGTTTGCGCCCAAAGCCTCAGCCACGACGCCCGAGTCATGCAAATAAAGTGCAATCTGTCTATTTCCCCTCGCAAACGCGTCGACCCGGTGCGGGATATCTCTGATGATGTTGAGTACCATGTGTCGAGTGCAGAAGCCTCCAATCCAGGCGTGTACCGCTACAGATAGCACTGAATGCCGATTCATGTGACTGCTTTACAGCCTTTGTATACCATCACGAGAAGCATAGCTACATGCAAACTTGCCAAAGAACATCGAGGGTTGTTCGACATGAAGCGGGTGGCGTAAGGGCCACATATTGACTCGACAGTTAGATCATGGAATTTACATGTTGGGCACATTGAATGTACCAGAGCAGCGTGCAATAGCGTCCTAAATTCACGCTTCACTAGCTACCCAGACGCGTGAAAAGGTCAAGCAGCTGACGCCGGAGCGCAGGGGCTCGAATTTCCTGCGGGCATGGCCGGATTCGTGCGTGAGTACGCAATGGGATTGATTCACTGGCAAACGGATAGACGCACCAAAAAATCGAGATCTTCCTCATTAAAGTGCTCGAGGCTGGCACCGCTGTAGGCGTTTTCGCGCATTCGGTTGGCCACAACTTTGTCGACATTCTGCTGCACCAGATAGTGATACAGCTACATGCAGCAAGCGTAACACGGCAGAGCAACATGAAATAGAACCTGGGCTGCATGGAGCCGGCAAAATCTCGAACCTTCATCGCCCCTGTCTGAACATACCTGCTCTGAGGTCATATCACAGACGCGTGGAGATGGCTGCGCTTGATCTTCCGTTGCCCTCGCTGCTGCAGGACGACCACGTGCTGTGGAGGAGGCGCGCGCCTGGTGACGGTGGTGATTGGCCCGTGCGTGAATCTCAGGCGGCTGTCCAGCCGCTGCACGAGCGTCCATGTTGGCTGTCATGAAATCGTGGAGCAGCTCTGCATCGGCGGTTTCTTCACTCATTTCGCGAATCTCGAGGCCTACGCTGGCCAGCCTCGAGCGTGCTTGATCCGATGTCAGCGCGCCGCTCAGATAGTCATGAAAAAAGGTCAGTACATCACTATCACTGGGCTGGGCTTGACCGCACCAGACGCAGGTTGTGCGCCAGAAGCTGACTCCTGTCTGATTGATTTTGATGCCCGAAAACTTCTTTTCGTCGTGCTCGCGCGCTGTGGCGGCCGAATTGACGCAGACGCCAAGGCCCACGTCTGAAGCACCAAAGTTGACGGTCGTGCTCGAAGTGGACGAGCTCTGTCGCGAGTGAAACTCCCAGCCAGCCCTCGAACTGAATTCAGCGCGAGCAAGGCTACAACGCGAGCATGATGCATAGCAATGCACCCCCCCCTCATTGCACTTGACGGGCGCGTGTGTTGCCGCGTTGATGAGATATTCGGGAGCATAGACTATGTCCTGTCCGGCATGCGCGGTGGCAAACTGCATCAAGTCGCCAGCGGGCTCTGCAGCTACTCCAGCCCGGCCCGTCGCGTCGGCACTGGTTGGCGTCGTTTGGGCTTGGCCAGGGCCAGACTGAGGCTGCTTACCAGACATGATGATGGCACTCGTCAGCTCGCGATCCGAAGCGAGTCAACAAAAAAATGCCGGCTTTAAGCGGGTCCAGGAAGAGCACACACGCAGTGAGGGATTCATGAACAATAATGCAAGCAGGAGAAGAGAGAGAGACACAGATCCACTATGAGAGCAACTGCTTGTAAGGAGACACACACACACACACACACACACACACACTTTCTCTCTCTCTCTCTCACGGACAAGATATTGTTTGGTTGCAGCATGGTGGGACGCATGACGGCGGCGGTGGTGGTGGCCGCCGCGGTGGCGGTGGCTTTGTGGGTATGGCCTGGTAGTGTGGGGCTGGTTGGTCATGGTAAATCCGAAGCGGGCTCGCCCGCCTCATCTGGACGCGCCCGGCGGCCCATTGAGCAATTAAGCATCGGGGTGAAGCGTCGCGCCGAGGATTGTGGCATCAAGACGCGCGTTTACGATGCGCTGGCCATACACTACACGGTAAAGATGTGCCGCGTGCCATCTTCGCTTTAGAGTGTCTGTATCCCAAGCGAACGAGCGCTCATCGCCTGGTATACACGCAATGCAGGGCTGGCTACACGCTACCGGCGAGGAGTTTGACTCGAGCATTCCTCGTGGCGACCCGTACATCTTTACGTTGGGTGCGGGCCAGGTTGTGCCCGGTTGGGACCAGGGCCTTGTTGGGTGCGTGTCGGCTCGAACATTTTTTTATTGGGCTGCATATGCAAGTATGGTGGAAGAGAGAGGGTACCAAAAGGCGGGATAGGGATGGGGGCAGGGGAGGCGCATATTCAAAAGGTATTTTTCAGCGTGTTGAGTGGCGTCGCTTTACCCTGATCCGACGACGGTGGTGTGTGTGATAGGATGTGCATTGGTGATGTCCGTAAGCTAAGCCTGCCGGCCGAGCTGGGCTACGGGGCATCGGGCGTGGCCGGCAAAGTGCCGCCCAACGCGGATCTAATTTTCGAGATTGAGTTGCTCAACATTGAGCGTCGCACTGGTCCGTGAAGACGGGCAGCAATGGCCAAGCCCAGCAAGCGCTGAGCGCTTCAACGATGATGCCCCTTCCTGTTAGATGACGTAGCCGTCAAGACAACCAGGGAAGCTGCATCTACATGTAGTCTAAATTAAACCCTTTCTTTTGGCTGTGCGTTTTGTTTGTTTTTTTTTGTCAATTTTCGATGCCAAGATGGCGGCAGAAAAGGATGGAGGGAGTCAGGTGGGCAAGGTCATACAACTGCCCCAGAGACATTGCAAAACACTATGGGAGACATGCACACACTCCTAAATAATAACGGCATCCAGGGGAGCTCTGTGGCCACAGATAGAGCCTTGGTCAGACAAGGGCACACGAGGCCTGCGGCTGCTTAAAACAGCTAGCCGGGGCATGTGATGCCTTAGGCGTCTATTGAGCGGCCAGGTCAAAAAAAAATTTAATACAAAAACCAAACAAGAGTTCAAGAGATGCAAACAAGCGTGCGGAAACAAGACGAAAAGGAGCATGTTTCTATGGGCCACACGATGGGATAGGGAAGCCAGAGAAAACACAAAGTTCAGGGTAACAGAGGGGATGCAGTAAGCAAGATGACGGAGAAATTGAAATGAGATGAGAGCTGCCGCAGGCAGTCAGAACGACCATGAGCATGGTCAATGAAGAGAAGAGCATGTGGGAAGTCAAGCAGGAACGAGCCAAGACGGGAAAGCGGCCTTTGAGTGGGGTGGCAGGCGTGAGCGTGCTTTGGGCCTGATTAATTGGAGGGCCGCACGAGACTGTGGAACTCGGCTTCCGAGATGCGCTTGGCCAAGCTAAAGGCGGGGGGTGCTGCATACGAGGGCGGGCTGTTGGCTGGCGCTTGGCTGGTTGCAGTCGAATGCTGATCAAAGGCGGTGGCGGTGGATGAGGTGGTAGACGAAGCTGGGCCACGGGCGCCAATGGTGCGATGGGCAGTGCCGTAGGCAGGTGGGGCACTGGCAGCTGCGACATTTTCTGGCTTGGGGGACGGGCGCGTGCTGTAGGGCGGTTGGTGATGGCCAGGAACGGCAGCCCCGGCACTGGCGTTGTGCGAGCTCAGCGAGAGGTGCGAGGAGGGACCACTGGTGGTCGGCGGGCCGCCATCTTGCTGAGGATTGAGCTGATACATGTTGATGGCTTCATTGTAGGGCGGGGGGGCGCTGGTACCCGCGGCTCTGCTCGCACTCTGGCTGGTGGGTGGGGGCAGGTGAGAAGACGGTGGCGGAGGCGCAAATTGGACTTGTGGGTAGAGGTGTTGGGGGTTGGGAGCGCTTGAGGAATTGGGGTCGGGGTGCTGAGAAGCGGCCGATCCATTGGTGGGCGCCAAGTGCTGCTGCTGCCCCTCATTGGCGTGGTCCGCCTCCGTATTGGTGCCAGCCTCGTCGTGATCGTGATCGCCATCCACAGAGTGCTGGGAGACGGATTGCTTGAGCTTTGAACGGGATTTCTTGTTTTTGCTGGTGTCGCGGGTAAACTTCCAATCGGGGTAGAGGCGGCGGTGCTCCTCGGCCATTTCCTTGGCCTTGTCCACGTAGACCTGCTTCTGTGAATCGGGGAGAGAGGCCCAACGCTGTCCCAGGAGCTTTGAAACGGACTTGTTGTCGAGGTCTGGATGTTGTTGTTGGATGAGCTTGCGCTGTTCCTTACCAAAGATCATGAAACTATTCATGGGGCGGGGGATGCGCTTTTTCTTGCGGCTCGAGATTTTCATCATCTCCTCGGCCTCGGAGAGGCGCATGGGTGGTGGGGGCGGAGGCATGGTGGTGCGGCCAAAGGTGGGCGGCGATGCCACGGGTCGGCCCATGTACACGGGACGACCTCCGGGGCCATGCACGTACATCGGAGCATAGCCGGCGGAGGGCATGGGAAAGTATCGATCAGAGGCATAGTAGGGATGGTGTAGCGGTTGTGCCTGCGATATTTGCGGTGCCTGCTGTTGTGTTGAAGGGCCGTGCTGTCCGGCAGAAAGGTTTGCCGGCGGGTAGCGCGTTGCCATCATGGTCGGCGGCGTAGGCGTCGAGCAACCGCCACAGAACGCGGAGAAAAAGGAAGGAGAGAAAAAGGGAGGAGGAGGGAGAAAAGGCAGGAGAAGAAAGGAAACCAAGTATAAATGTAAAACCAAGCAGCCTCTGCCTGCTTGCCTGCCGACGCAATAGCGCAGAGCCAGGCGAACACCGAGGACGACCAGGACCAGAGACGGTCCCAAAAAAAATAAAAAAAAAAGCAGAGCGACTGACACGAACGTTCTTGCGCCACAAACGCAGAGACACTGGTGGATCAGAGAGACGGTTTCAGAGATGAAGCGGTTGAATCGAAAAAAAAGAAGGAGAAGGTGAGTGTAGAGAGAGGGAAGGAGAGAGAGAAAGAGAGAAAGAGAGAGAGAGAGAGGTGTTAGAGAGGCATAGGGGAGGCGTGTGTTTGTTGTTGACCATGTCTCGTCAATTCATCCGATGACGATGACGGAGGTTAGGCTTGCAGCACCAACAGCCGGGTCTCTATGACCCAGCGTCTGGCAGCGTCGTTACCTCAGCTCTGGGCACAGTCGACCGCCATGCCCTTGGTCAAGACCCAAGCAGCAACAACAACAGGAACGAGGGAAGACGCGCGCTGCCAAAACGAACAAATCCCGTTGCAGCCAAGGTCTTACGTTTGGTAATCAGCCCACCACCAAATCTCTCCCTCTCCCTCTTGCCGCTCGAGCGCATCACGACACACGTAACCCCGTCGAGGGCGGGGCACCCCTTCAAAGTATATCAGCGTTCCAACATAACGAGTACCTCTCTAATGTTAATATCTGACATTATGTCCTTTACGTCACTCTCTTTTGCTGATGATGTTTTCGGGCACACACACAAACCTTGATGGATTGAGATCATCAAAATCACTCCTCTCCGCGCCTCCCCCTCTCCCCTCTCCCTCTCCCCTCTTCCCTCTTCCCACTCCTCCCCGCTTCCCTCTCCTCCCTCTCCCTCTGACCGCTTCCCTCTCCCTCTCCTCTCTCCTCCCCTAACCCTCTCCTCGCCTTCTTCCTTTAATCTCCTCGAGTGGTGGAGCTGCTGTGCCATGCGGTCGCTGCGGTTTGTGAGTGGGCTCGTTGTGGCTGTCCTACTCTACGCCAGACTCGCCACAACCTGGGCCTCGGAGGATGAACCCATCATTGCAGCCGATATCAACGGCAACCTCATCATCAACAGCTCATCAGTCACCAGCGCCACCCGCTTGCTGTTCAATGGCGTGGACGTGTTAAACGCACTCACCGAACTTCGCGAAATCTGCTCGGGCTGCTCGCCACAAACGCCGCCATCACCCACTCCCGCCCCGAGCACCACGGCCCCCACAGTATCTCCTGAAGCGGTGGTGTATTCAAGCAACGTGGGGTGCAGCCCAAGTGGCGTGCCACCCAACGCGACGCACATCCTCGGCCACCTCGATTTGTATTATTGCACAAATCTCACCGCGCAAGACTTGCAGGCCCTGCAAAACATCGTTCACGTGAGCGGCCACGTTCACATCTATGTACGTCACGTGGGGCTGGCGAGCAGAAGAAACAGAAAGGCTGAAGGGCCGGTGCAAAAATTTGCTGCTTCCGCGTCTTTGGCCGGCCAGGCTACAACGCCAATTTCTCTCTCCCTCTCCTCTGAGCTCACACTCTGCAATCGACTCTTGCAGCAAAATGACGCATTGACAAATTTGGATGGACTCGGCAACCTGACGTCCATCGGCGGTTATCTTGAGATACGCATACGTTGGCATGCTAGCACACCACATCATCAACCAATGCTTGCAAAAACGTAGAAAATTTAAGCGTGGGTGCGGCACGTGTCAACCTGATGATATGCCTGGGTGGAGCTCACGGCTAGTACTGAACACGCAGGACAATGATGCCTTGTTAGATGTGAACGGGTTGGGCAATTTGAAATCAGTTGGCCGCTATTTAAGCATTTCTGTACGTCCGCTGATTCTCGGCCAAACCGGGCCTCTTGTCTGCGTTGGAAGTGCCCATCTGCCAAAACGTATAAAACGTCTCATTTCGTTTGAGTGATGCCATGCCTGGACCTCGTAGTACAACGGCTTGCTGGCACATCTGAATGGCTTGGGTAATCTCACATCAATCGGAACCTATGTTCTAGTGAGCGTAAGTCATTGGTGATTGAAAAACGAGCTCCATATTATTTGCATCAGGTTAAGGCCTTGGATGCTCCGTGGAGTCGTGTGGGAGCTGTTGCAGAACGAGAGTCATGACCTTTCAAGAATTATGGCTTGGTGAAGTGAGCAAGGGAGAAAAGACCCCTTTCTTGAGTTGAATAGCCTGCCTTGTCGTTGAAGTTACGGGTGGTGCTCAGCACGGTCAGCCCCTCACCATACCGGTTTCGACCTGTAGGACAACAATGCATTGTCAAACTTGGACGGGCTGAGCCGTTTGACGGCAATCAATGGCCATTTTCAGGTTGCTGTACGTCCTTGAGCCCTCGTGCAGCCACCCATGACTTTGTCTGTGCGCTCGAGTCAGGCATTGGGCAGCTCATCCGACGTTGTGTTGGGCAACCATGTCATCATGCGACAAACGGTGCTCTAGAACAATGTTGCGCTTGCTACTCTGAACGGCCTGAGCAATCTGATATCAGTCGGCGACTTTCTTCAAATCAACGTGAGTCTCGCCTGTCCGCGCTCCCAATACAGGCATGCCCAGGAACCCGAGTCCCGTTAGCAAAAGAGAACAAATGAGGAAGTGACTTCCAAGGTGGGCATCAGCGACATCACGGCGCTCATTGGCACTTTGATACAATACATTGATTCCGACAGGTCAACGCAAATCTGGAAAGCGTGCACGGCTTGGCCAACCTCGCAACTGTCGGTGGGGATTTTCTTGTCATTGTACGTCCTGTGGTGTTACCATTCAAGATTGACAGTGCCTGTTCCCAGCCGTGACCAAATGCCAGGGCAGCTCCCAGCTTTTATGGGCAGATGTATTCCCTCAAAAGGGAGAGAAACATTGGACTGTCAGCATTCATTTGCAACGGCCGTCGATTCACTCGGTGTTCAACCGTGATATGCTTGTTTGGCAGAGCAACGGCGCACTGCAAAATGTCAACGGCTTAGACAAGCTTACATTCGTCGGAGGTTCCCTCTTGATCTCTGTACGTGACGCCCGTTGAGCGCTGCCTTGTTTGCGCCTACCATTGCTTTTTACCAGGCGAGGAATCGAGAGAGGGCTGGAAGGTACTTGTACTACGATGCACGGAGACATGTGGCCCTTGAGAGCACCATGACGCGGGCTATGTCCTTTCACAACGGGTACGGCTTGTTGTCTGTGCAGGGCAATGTTGGGCTGAAGAATGTGGATGGTCTCGGAAGCTTGTCCTCAATTGGCGGCTATCTTCGAGTCCAGGTGAGTTGCTTTTAGGCGATGATTGGCTGCGTCGCTTTGCCAGCACGCTTCATGTGCATCTAACTGTGTTTCTTAACTCCGTAGAGCAATGTTGGCTTGACGAACGTGGACGGACTAAGCCAGCTGACGATTGTTGGCCCATATATCCGAGTGCAAGTACGGTTGAGCCGTTGAGTCCCACCGACCGCTGATCAAAGACTTGGTCGTCTTTCATGACAGCATTTGTGACTTCTCACACGTTTGGGTCTGGCAGGAGAATTCCCATTTAACCAGTCTTGAGGGCTTGTATGGCATAACATCTGTCGGCACCTATGTGCAAATCTGTAGCAATTCGCTGCTCAACATCAGTGCGGTCCAGCGCGAGCTAGGAGACTTGGGTGTTCCAGGCCACACCTGCCAGACCTTTACGACTGGCTTCTTTTGTCCCTGCTGAAGAGAGCCAGATGCTGCAGCTGGCATCCAAATCTGGCCCTGCTCGATTTTCCGCCGGCCAACCACAATGGCGGTCATTTCATTTCAGGGCTTACATAAATATGAACCGGCGGATGAGCATGGTGGTCAAGGAACTTGGTTCATCTCGTCAAATCACCGGTGTTCCCTTCCATGTCTGCTCGCCTCCCATGTCCCGTTCCTTGTCGACTGATTTTTTTTTTCCTCGACCACTTTGTGTAATGTGCAACGCTGTGGCAACACTTGCCTGATGCAAGAATGCAGCAATGCAAGAAAGCTCCTCGGCCTTCAGACGCCAAGTCATGACAAACAACCGAATCACATTGCCGACTACAGACTCATCGATTCCCAATCCCGGCACCACTGACTGGGCCTTTTTAATCTGCTCCTAACATCGACGCCATCAAGCTTTGTACGAAACGATTTGGCTTTATCAAGCCCTGACCTCGTCTGTAGGGCATCAATGAAAGCATGATCTGCGATGCGACTAGCGAAGCGTATGGGTGTGGCATGTCGCTGGTTCACGTGTTGCAATAAACAAAATGTAAAAAAGACTTTCTGGTTGAATTGGTTGGTGCTCTCCGCCTGATTGATACAAGCAGGTCGAGCTGGCACCTATAAGAAGGAAAGGGGATAGGATGATTCAAACATAATAGAAATGTGCTATCGCACAACACCCGTGCCCACAAACACAACACACACACAGCACACAGATGCTTTTTCACACATGACCAATCTTCATGTTGATCGTCATTTGTTGTGTGCCCTAGACGGTACCAGCCACGTCCCACTCGGCCGAACTATCAGGATTCATGTCCCTATGATGCAAAAGTGAGGGCACGTGATGAGCTGCTTGGCTCAGCATTCGACAAGTCTGGGTGGCGCAAGCAAGCATGTAAAATGCAGGGCACCAACAAACTTACATTGTAACATCATGATGAAGAGCAGCAGCAACAGCTGAGCCCTCATCTGTTTCAGACTCGCCAGGCGTGAGGCCACCGAGCCGCAACATGGGTGGTTGCTGCTGTTCAGCAGTAAAGCGCCGCAAATCAGCTACGCCAGTGCCCCCAGGACCCGATAATTGTCCAAAGTTTGGCGGACGCTCTACTCGCCGAGGCACGCGATGTTGACGAGTGGGCTGCGATGTCATACTCAATGCTGTAAACGGCGACGCCAAAGGCGTGCTATGGCCCACAGAGTATTCCTGTGCACATCCAAAGGGAGAGTGAGAGCCCCTGTACGCAACATGGCAGCCAGCCGCGCGCGGCTCTCGCGCATTTGGCTTTCTAGAGGGTTCCAAGTAGGCGCGGGTGCATACTTGGCGTGTGCGGCCACGTCGCGATGCACCAGACAAATTACGGCGCTGGCGTTGCAAAGTGGGAGATGTCGGGCGCCGAGCGGGTTCGTCAGATGCATTGTTGCCAGCTCCATTCGACGGGTGCTGCTGCCGGTCATGGGCGCGACGCTCCCACTCCTAAGCCCGTGCGCAAGCAAATCAGTGCCCACCAGACCACAGCAAGGGTAGAGTAACCCTAGGTGCACGGGTCAGGATCCTCTTTGTGCAGCAAATGAACTGATCTACGTACAGGCTGGCGATTCTCGGAAAGGAAAAACTCGAGAATGGTTTGCTCACGCGAATTGGCGTGTCCCGGCAAAGGAACGGGGCTCTCCTGCTCTCAAGAAATGACATAGGAAATTGACAAAGGATTGAGTGCCATGCTGCACGGAGCTTCAGATTTTGGCCCAAGGCCTGACACAGAAATGTCCAGCCCCTTTAATAGCCGAACAATGTTCACCGCGGCTTTGCCCATGAAACCTTGTTGACAGTTCCACCACCCACCTTATGAATGCGAGATTGCGGAGGGGGGTGGGCCGGCGTTTTCCCATACCCTCGGCGCGCCATGTCCATGCGGCCCTCACGCAAGATGTCATACAGCCCCATGGTCTCCTATGAACATGTGCAGACAGACGGCAAATCATTAGACGCCACCCGCACAAATAGCAGAATAGGAAAGTTCGACCTACCGAGCCTCCCGAGCTATTAAGACCCAGACTGCCAACGCTGGCTGGAGCAGCCAGCTGAGCAATGTGCTGATTGACCGGAGTTGACGGTCTATAAGCCACATGAGCAACCATTACCGACATCAATCGTTGCGCCCGTGCGCACCAATGCTGACTGCTCACAAACGCGCCAAGCAATAAAGACTCACTCTTGCGGCATCACCAGGCTCTCCTCTGCAGCCATAACACACAGTACCGGATATGGTGAGCGCGGGGAAATGGCCCAAAAAACAGGCGGCGGATGTCAGAAGCCTGGCCCTCGAAATAGGGACATGCCAGTACAATTTGCAAATTACGCACGTGAGCCTTGCTTGTCCTTGAGCTTGGGCTGGCCTTTTTTGCGGCGAAACCATGTGCCGCGGCGCTTCTGCGCACAGGAAGTTGGAGCGGCAAATGGCGAGCGTTGGAGTGGTGGTGAGGACACAAAGCATGGTGACTGCTGGATTGGGATCAGCCAGTTGAAAAACCTGGCTTTGCAAATCCATGCGCCTCATACCTTTTCCTCGGGTTCGGCAGCAGGGGCGCCAGGGCCGGTCTCGGCCTCGGATGCCTCCTGACGCTGCGTCAATTGCCGTTGCAAGTCCCGCAAGGCAAATTGAAGCTCCGTGTTGCTCATGAGCGCATCCTCGAGTTGTGAAGCCAAGTTACGATTCTCTTCTAGCTGTTGTTCATGCAGGCGGACCATTTTGGCCGCTTTCTCGGCATAGACCTGCAAGCGCTTGCGCAGCTTGGCTTTGTCCCGCTCTGCCGATTTGGCTCGATTCCTCATCCGCTCCACCTTGTCAACCAAGTCTGCATTGCTGGATTCCAGATCTGCTGCCCGGCTGTCGTTCAGATCACTGCGCCTGTGTGTGTGCATGTGTGTGTTTGAACAGGTTTGCGCGTCAGCCAAGCAAGACTCCAGAACGTGCTGGGGGGGAGGCTCCCGAACATCGACACTCACATCAGCGAATCGTCCAGTTGGTCCGCAAGGCGATCGTGGTTGCTCTTCAAACGCTGGTTTTCATCGCGCAACGACGCCAGCTATTGGGAATTAAGCGTTGCATAAGCATCCAACCATGGTCACATGCGTGGCTCATCCTGAGAGTTTTGGACGAGAGAGTAAAGAGCAAAGCAGACCTCTTGGCGAAGGACGGAAGTGGCGGCATGAAAGGCCTCGTCGCGGTCGAGATCAGAATCTCTCCGCTGCAAAGAGCACACACACGCAGCGGGCAAGGCACATATCAGCATGGTCTGTGCAGACGCTTTGTTGCGGCAAAAAAAAGAAAATTATAACTTGATAGGCTTGTCAACAAACCTCCTGTTGTGCAGACAAAGGGCTACTGATGACGGGCTTGGAGGAGCGACGCGTTCTAGAGTTTCACCAAAAAAAAAAAAAAACCAGGCAAGTACGATTAGCAAGTCGAGACAAGGCCAAATGCAGGCGTTGCAAGTACGGTGGGCTCAACGGCAAGCAGACGCAAGCAAAGAGCAAGAGCCAGGCGAAAGATGATGGACCTCTGAAGCTGAACAGGTTCGGCGGGCGAAGAGCGAGCTGACTGGCGAAGGCGATTAGCATGTGATTTGTATGTTTCCACATCCTGCGTATCGATGAGCAGACCCGGCGCACGCGATGAGATCTGGCGGAAAACGGTAAAAGCTGATGGTTTAATCGAGGACAACGCCAAGTACCTACATCACGAAGCGCTTCGATTTGCTTGTTGGCATCCTGAAGGCGATCCTCTAGGACTTGGATGCGCTCGTCCTTGAGCTCCAAAGACTTGCTTAAAGCGGCATCAAGGCGTGTTTCCAAGGTTGCTTTGCGCAAAGATTCTTCGTTCAAGCTGCGTGCCATCTTCTCTGCATTACTATCTGCCTTTCGTTGCAGCTGTAGCCCCAATGGTGCATGAGTTGACCATGGCAAGGCGCGAAGAGGGGCATCTGAACAGCAGTCAGATCATCCACGACCCGAGAAGAAGAAAAAAGGGGAAGGCATCACCAACCTCCGCTTTTTCGCGGTCGGCAGCATCAAGACGTTGCTGGAGAGCTGCCGCCTGTTCGATGCGATTACGAAGTTCGGTTTGCGCCTCATCCAAGCTTTCCTCAACCGATCGCTAAAACAGACGAAAAGCCCGTCAGAAAAACGCGCCGATAATACACGTGCTGCAAAAAAACCTTCCCCACCCTCTCCAGTCATGTCCACCAACCAGGGTAGCGCGCATAGTGGACAATTCTTCGTGAGCGGTATGGGCATCCTTTTGAAATGACTTGACCGACTCCAGCTCAGTCTGACACGCCACAGGTAGGGAACCAACGATGTGTGAGACCCTCAAATCATACGTGGAATGCACCACTTTACATTCAGAGCAAAATCTTGCGCGATTGCGTATCCAGACCTGAAGGCGAACGATCTCCGTTTCAGCCTCAAGAAATGTCTTGAGAGGAACCGTATCTTGCGCATCCGCCAGTGAGCGCTCGGCTCGCTGCTGAGCTTCGTTTGCGCGCTCTTGCAACCTTTCAAGCTCGCGCTTCAACTCGGCCAGCTGCTCGTCTTTCCTAAAAGATGACCACAATCGATGCCGTTTTCATGCGACCGGTGTCATGAGTGATGACCGTCTAAGACGTGAGCTGACTGTCCCTTTTTCAGTTTGACCACATGTCCTTGGAAGCATAGACTCGCTGACATCCAAATCTCCTTGTTGCCCACGCAAAGGCAACAGGAGGCTGGATATGCCAGCATGGGTTCGCTGCAACCTACCGCGCCAAATCGATGTACTGCTGTCGATTCTTGAGCTGATGACCGGCAATGGCCTCGTTGAGATCACGAACCTGGATGACTAAAGTCTGGACCTTGCGGTCACTCTCATCTGCAAAACAACAAACCCAAAGACAGGAAATGTTTGTCAAAGACCGGCTAGGCCCCTGTTTAAGCTTGGTCGGTACAAAGCCAAGCGTGCAACGCACCAAGGTCGTCTTTCATGTTGCCAGCGGCCAGGGATGACTCTTGTGCACGCGTAACCTGCTCGCGCAGCACGCGATTCTGCTCAAGTAGATCATTGCGCTGTTTATCCACATATTCAAAGTCCTCAACCCGTTGCTTCAATCTCTCCAGCTCATGTTTGTAGCGGTCTGCGTCTCGTGCCTGTTGCGAAGCGCCACGACGTTAGCACACAAGCTTGTGGCAACTTTTTGTTGCTTTCTTATAGTGTTGTTTGGGGGAGTCTGAAAAAATGTACCTTGTTGGCAAAGACGTCGAGGTCATCACGTAATGTCTGGGCTTCCTCGGCAGTGGCTTGCAGTTCTTGCACCTGGATAAGGGACAAGAAGAGGCCATGAAAGCAATGAGTTTAGAGGATTATCTAATCCGCCGTTTCACCGCGGCACCCGCGCCGGCTGAGGTTTGGCGCACCTGAGTATTGAGGCGATTGATGTCGTTGCGGCGCGCGTCATACTCGACCATGAGTTGATCATAGGCATCCGCCTTCATGTCCCTAGAACCGAGTGCCAAGGACAAAGGGTACAAAATAAGTCGCAGCCGCATGAACCGTTGTGAAAGTCAAGCAACAGAGACGAATCAGCCATGGCAGCGCGCGGAGTCGTCATGATTCAGGGAGCAGATACATACAGCTCATCTGTGAGTGTGCGAATGTGAGCCTTGAGGTCAGCCTCGTGTCGGATAGCCCTGTGCTCGGGTTGCGCAACAGCGCACGAGTGAGCACCAGTATACGTGGTGGGAGAGCACGTGAAAACGTGGCCCGTCTCGGCGCTGCGTACTGAATGGCGGCTTCTTGATCACTCTTGGGGTCAATGCAACGTGAAGTTTCGAGCATTGTCCATTCAGCGCGGTACAAGCGCCGTGCGTAGTCGTCGCGCTCTGCCAGAACCAGATTGAGTTTCTCCAGAGTCAAGCGGGACAACTCCACCTGGAACGAAGCAAGACAGGCACATCATCAATCGCACCGCAGCACGATGGTCAGTATTGAGCCCAAGTCTCGCTTGCTCAAGAAAGTGAGAGGACGCATTTCCTTGCTTTCTTTGTGAGCCTTCAAGGACACTGGACGCACCAGATTTTCTGTCGGCTGTGCCTCCAAATTAGACATGGGGACCTCGAGGACACCCGCAAAAAGAGCATTGATGCTCTCCATCAGTTGCAGCTATCAAAAATGGCCCCGACGATGCAGAATAAACCCCATCAGAGTTACTCAGAAACGCTTGTGAGGATGGGGGCGCCGCAAACTTGTTGATACCTGCACGTCACTGTCTAGCTCGCGCAGTTGCAAGACGAATCGCTCGCTACCACACAATGTCACAAGAGGTCAAAGGGCGCAAATTCCCTGTTGTGAGAAACGAGCATGCAAAGAGGGCATTGCATAGGCAAAGAGCAAGGGCGCGGGCGCGCACTTGTTGGCACACTTGACGGCACAGCCCAGCATTAGGAGGAGAAAACGGCTGAGCCCCTGCTTGCCCAACTCTGCCGCAATTGCATGTGCACAAAGTGTGAGCACCTGGAGGCGCACAATTGCACGGTGCAAAGAGCACGGGCAGGTGAAAAGGCGGCATGGATACCAGAGGCGGGATCGTTGACGATCGCATCTGTGAGGGGCAGCTCCATCAATATGACGTGGGACAACACGTCCTGTCATTGCCGTGGTGCAAGCGATAAGAATGAGCTTTTACTTGCAGTCTTTACATTGAGAGTGGATGTGCACTCATCTACCTGATAATAGTTGGTAATGGCCTCAAGGAGCACTTCCAGGTTGTGTCGGCGTTGCTCCATGTCCGTCACCTACCGTACGTCAACCATCGTCACTGTGGATGTCGCAGGTGCGGTCGGCCGGCCGGAGGCCAGAAGCGGGTCTCGGACTCGGCTTTGACAACGCTTACCTTATCAAATACGCGATCCACATAATCCCCAAAGTACGAGCCATCGCTGCACAGCGAAAGGATTCAAACCAGACCACACCAGCGTGAGAAGGGGAGGGTGCCAGGCAAGAAACCCGGGGGAGCTGCCTTTGTCACAAGCATTTTGATCGCGCGCACATTTGACACATGGCTTCATGAAGGACTACGGCATCGGCGAGTTGATCGAGAGTTTCACAGTCATTTTCGCAGTCCTTGCAAAAGAACTGCACCCACTGCACTAGCGAGGTGTGCATAAAGGCGGCATCGTGGGCGGGCGCTGGTGGCCCGCCATGGCTCGCCATGGCGCCAGAGACGTCAAGCAACGCAGACAAAGGCGAGGCCTATGCACTTGAGACCTACACCACCCTTCTGTGAGAGATGCACGTAATGCAAAAGGGTTGCGGTATCAAACGAGCACGCCCTCGCCTGCTCAGTGCCCCGATACATGCATGCACACACTTGCCCTCGCGCGCTCGCGCCCTTTCGCACGCTTGCTCCGCTCACCCTTCACCCCTGACCAGACACAGCCCACTGTAGCACACTATGCTATCCAAGCAGTCGCAATAACCTCATATCCCAATCATACCGGCGTACCTGCGAGCGCTGCCGTCGGGTCGCCGTGCGCTCGAGCTCCGTTCGGATGACGCCACAGAGCCACACACACACATCCAAAAAAAAAAACCAAAAATTTTGAAAAATAAAATTCGCAGTCGGTTAAATTTGAAGAATAGATAAAAGTATTTTACTTCCTTTAGTATGCAAAGACCCAACCTCAAAAGTATTTTATTTTTCGGTTTGTATGTTGTCTTTGCGCAAGTCGGCGTTGCGCAACGTACATGTGCTGTGTCTGTGTGTTGTTTCTCTCTCTGAAACTCTCTCTCCCTCTCTGAAACTCTCTTCTGAAACTCTCTTTCTCTCTTTCTCCCTCTGAAACTCTCTCTCTCTCTCTCTCTGACTTTCTCTCTGACTCTTTCTCTGACTCTCTCTCAAACTCTCTCTCAAACTCTCGCTCTCTCTCTCTCACACAATTTGTTCTCCTCTTCTCAAGGTGTGTGCCGAGGCGGGAAACGGCAGCGGGAGGCGCTGAGATTTGTGAGCAGAGGCTACATGATGAGGATGGCAGGAGCTGGACAGCATGGATTATTTTGGAAGGGGCAAGGCAGGAAAGGCATGGGCACGGAAGTGATACTGCGATTCGAGGATGGCAGTGTGCAGTCAAAGCTGCACAACGCAAGACGGCTGCCTTCCGACTTCAGCCATGACCGCCCCCTGACCACCTCGCCCCATGCCCCTCCTCTCTCTCTCTCTCTCTCCTTTAGGGAACAAGCACGGTTTCTTCCCAGCTCTTGCCTCCTTTCTTTTCTTCTATCGCTTCCGCTGCCATGGAGATGCTTGGCAAGACCATCGTCGAGGGCAAGACCAAGGTGTGAGCCATCGCACAGCCCATGGCAGTGCACGTGCGCGCTCTTGTGATGGTTGTGCGCTTGCCTGTGCTCATTCTTGCCCTTGGCGGTAAACTCAGGTCGTCCACCAACATGCCCGTAACTTTGACCAAGTGATTCTCGTGTCCAAGGACCGCATCACAGCTGGTACGCGCCTGCTCTGGACCATATCCCTCTTTGCCAATACCCTCTTTGTTCGTTCGCCTGTTGACCGATGCGTCCATGAACTTGACATCGGCAGGGGATGGTGCGCGTGCTCATGAGATTTCGGGCAAGGCCAAGGTTGCCAACGACACCACCTGCACCATCTTTGAGTTCTTGAACAGCGTTGGTATTCCCAGCCACTTTGTCGCTCGCAGCGGGTGCGTGCCAGTCTTGTCAACAGAAGCGAGTGCTATTTATTGCACAGAAGCGGCTCATGTACCAGTCGACTCATGCACTCGGTTAGCAAACATGGTTGCTGAGACCCTTGATCTTCTGACTACCGGCCTGCGCCCTGCCTTTCTCGCCTTTTGGTTAGGGACATGATGGTGGCCAAGAAGGTGCACATGATCCCGATCGAGTGCGTGGCTCGCCGCGTTGCCTACGGCTCGTACCTTCGTCGTTTCAAGGTGCGTTTGGTTAACTTGTACACCTGCTGAGCGCTGGGTCATGCCCGTCAATTCGCACACGGGAATGGCGCAATTCAGATGAATGCTTGTGCTGTCTGGCATGTGCCCGCGGCCCCAGACGCCGTTCCCTGTGACGGAGGCCTACCGCTTTCCAACGCCTTGCCTCGAGTTCTTCTACAAAGACGATGCCAACCATGACCCGCAAGTGACCAAGGAGCAGCTCCTGAGCAACCCTCTTCTGCTTGACGAGGCCAAGCAGCTGCGGCTGACCCCAAAGTACGTGGAGCAGATGGAGCTCTGGACCCGGGCCGTGTTCGAAACCCTGGAACGCGCTTGGGCCGTTCAAGGCTGCACCCTCGTCGACATGAAGGTAAGACACTTGATTTGCACTTGCCCAATCAACTGCACAAGTAACCGGTGCCCTGTGCTTGGGAACGCATCCCACCTCATCCGTGCACGGTCACCTCACCCCACGGCATCTCGCTTGTGAATTCGACACGTGATGCCTGCGCTGCGCCGTTTTAGATCGAATTTGGCATTGACATGCAAGGCCGCCTCATCTTGGCTGATGTCATCGATAACGATGCCTGGCGCGTGTGGCCCCAGGGTGATCGTCGTCTGATGAAGGTCAGAAAGGAAACGGTCCGCTGGATGAGCAATGGACGTGACGCACGCTCACCTGACTTGAACCCGTTGTCCAGGACAAGCAGTTTTACCGCGAGCTCAAGACTGTGACAGATGCCGACTTGACCGAGGTGCTTAAAAAATACGAATGGGTCGCCGATGCTGTGCGCGGCTTCAAGGCCCGCCGCCCCACTGCCTGCATCGCCGTGGGAGGTAGGTCTTTATGCTTGAAAACTGAGTACCCCGAGCGCGTGCGAAATTTTTCAAACGACAGTGGTCCAATAGCAGCCTCGATGCAACTCAACTCAAGACGATGTTGTACACTCTCGCATTGCTCTGCATCGGCACACAGTGGACGCCCCAAACCTGAAGGGGGCCCAGACCAAGCTGCAGCACTACTCGGCCTTGACTCCAATCAGTCTGACCGCACTCCAAACCATCAGCGAACCCACAGTGGTTGTGACCTCTGCAGCGTACGTCCAGCTTTGCCCCCATGTTTCTCTGCTCTTCTACTGGTGTGTACCAGGCACGCAGCGACTGCACCCCTTCACATGTGCTGGTGTTCATTCAGGCTGTTTGCAAGTGTGGCATCCATCACGGCCTGCCCCGTTCTCATTGCTGATGCCAACACCGACTCGGCCGTGTTGCGGGAACAAATTCTGCGTATTCTGGCACGCGACGACCACGTGTTGTGGTGCAGCTTGCACGCAGAGCAGATCGCCGCCACAGTGGCTGCCCAGAATTAGGTTTTAGCTTTTCTAGACACTTCTCGCGTTGGTAGTGTCTCCATCCTTTGCAGGTTGCTTGTGGTTTCGTGGATGTTATGTGTTTGCTACGTCAATGTGCTTTGGTGTTCTTTACATGTTGTGTCAAGATGACTGCCAATTCAAAGCGCGGGTGCTGACCCAGGCTTCTTTGAGAGTTTTCCATCTGTGAACATGATCAAACGAACATTGGAAATCACAGCACGAGTCAAGTTGTTTGTGGAAGCTATTATACTGCACGAGCTGGCAAGGAGAGCACAATGATAATGCCTCGGACAAACATCAGGGAACGTAAAAGAGAACAAAAAAAAAAAGAGTTGGCTGACGGACGGATGACCCGTTGGAGACGCTTGGCGTCCAGCGCAGCTGATGAACAGTATCTATTGCTTAGTATTGGCGGCCACGGGCGCCAGGTCACGATGAATGCCCTTCTCCAGTGCTATGGACACGAAATGACCAGACATGATGAGACAGGCAAACGATGTTTGATTCTTCTGGTCAAGCAAGGCAAAGACGCTTACCATCAATCACGTTGTCGCCTTGAGCAGTTTTGAGTGAGATGTCGTAGCCTGGGTGATGAATCAGCACTAGAAGAGCGTCGCGCGTGTCACCCTGCCCCAGTCACACCAGGTGTCCATCAGAGTGTCGTCGCGCATGGTTACCGGGAGGCGGAACGCAGTGTGTGACCGGAATTCGAGCAGGCCTCGTACATAGGTGGCTGCAATATGCATGGCAGTAAGGCCCCCGTTGGTCTGCGCATTGATGTCGGCCCCGTGTCCCAAAAGACACTCGATGATATGAGCCTTGTTCCAGCGCGCCGCACAGTGCAATGGGCGCCAGTTATCTTTGGTGCCCACATTGACATCAGCACCGCTGAGTAAAAAAAGGGGGAGCTGATGAGACCAGAGCAATCGGGTAGTGCGAAACTCAGAACGGAGCAATTGCAAAGGTGGGGGCACACCTGGCAATGAGCAGCTCTACAACGGCAAGGTGGCCATTGTAGGCTGCCTTGTGCAGTCCCGTGTAGCCGTCCATGTCCTTTTGGCCCAGAAGCCGCGGGGCCACTGTTGGATTCTCATGCCGCAATTGAGCCTGAACCACCTCAATGTGCCCCTTGCGACAGGCCGTCAAAAAGGTCTTGGCAATCTATCGCCACAAGGCAGTTGAACATCCCTGCCAAAAACCCATCAGCCCCCACCCCAGCAACCCCCTCCCCCCCCCCCATCACCCGCTAACGATCATACCGGCCCATAAGTCGCCTTGTCCAGCTCCATGCTGCTCCACCCGCCGAGCCTCCACCGACACGACCTCTCTCTCTCTCTCTGTTTATGCCTCTCTTTCACTCTCTCTCTCTCTCTCTGTTACTCTCTCTCTCTCTCTCTCTCTCTCTCTCTCTCTCTCTCTCTCCTTTTCTCTCTCTTTTTCTCTCTCTGTGCTCTCTCTCTCTCTCTCTCTCTCTCTCTCTCTCTCTCTCTCTCTCTCAGAGCCAAATGTCAGCAAATTGGCTGCGTTTTGTCAAAAGCAGTTTTGTGTGACGTGCGGGGAAGGGAGAACGGCAGCGGTGGTGAGCAGGGCAAGCGGGGAGCTTGGGAACTTATGACGACGATGGCTGAGAAGATGATTTACCTACAAGTGAGTATCATGTGAGGCATGTGGGCGAAGGTCGACGGCTGATTTGACTTGGATGTATATCCAACGTTGCGGCATGCGGGTTGATCATCATGGCGCTACGTGTGTTTGAAGCTTGGCATTGGAGCTCATGCTCATGGCGACCTTGCGGCTCAACCCAGGTGGGACAGGCGCGCTTTGTGAGCAGTGAGAGCACGCTGACCCGGGGGCGCGCCGAAGGGAGCATGCTGGCTGCCCTCCTCCAAGGTTGGCAGCATTGTAGGCTGACCTCATTGCCTTGGTTTCAGGGCACGCTCTTCATTATCGAATGCCTGGGTTAGGCCAATTCGGCGTCACGCACGCCGAAAGCAGAGAGAACGAGCCGCCACACGTCTTCATTGATCGGGACGGTGCCCAGTTTCCGGCCATTCTGCAATTTTTGCGTGCTGGCTCTGTGCCACTGAATGCCCAGACGGCTTCGATGGTGCCGCTCTTCCTGGAGGCCGACTATTTTGGCCTCGAGAACATGAAAGCAGTCCTCAGTGCTTTCTACCCTGGTCTAGCTCGCTGGGCCACCCAGGTGCAAGGCGCAAGCTCACACGACGGTCAAGCTTTGCTTCCTGGGCATCGACATCGATGCGACCCAAACGCTTTTCTCGCCGCTTACACCGCCGTGCGTAGTTCGGTTGTCTGATGTGTGCCACCAAGCGCTCCCGTTCAAACCGATTCGCTCGTCGTCTCATCACGGATGTCTGGAGCCTGGGTTCTGGAGGGGTTGTTGTCGTCTTGCCTCACCGTGTTTTGGTCGCTCCGGCTTTGGCCAATGTTAGGGTCGAGATCAGCATCTAGATGGACTGGATCTCACCCTATTGACTCTAGCTGGACTGACACTGACCAACGTGGTGTCGCTGCGCAATTGTCTTCTTGACGGCGTGGACATGCAGGACGCAACACTGCTCTCAACTGATCTGAGCAGCAGCCACATGCTCAAGACGCGCCTGTCCGGTATCACCCTGCGCTCGGCTATTCTGAGCGATGCCATCATTCAAGACGTGTCCTTTGAGGGTGGCCTTCTGGACCGAATCAGCTTTGATCGCGCCACGCTTGAGAACTGCGAGTTTCTCGGTATGCGTGGCATGACTCGAGTGACCATGAGCAAGGCGCGCCTTAAACGCTGTCGCTTTGACTGCGTCAGTGCAGTAGGACTACAATATGTCACTGCCGAGGACTGCGATCTACGCTCGCTCGCGCTACGTGCACCACTAGTGTTGGGGGCCTACTTCGTACGCTGTCAACTGCCATCTTGCCTGACCGATTGTACTGACCGATTTACGGCTGATGATTGTACGTTCGGGCCACCAGACGCTGAGGTTGCCGCCGAAGCCGCCGAGGTTGCTTGACTCATCGGCAGAACAATCGGGCGTGTTCATACCCCTGTGCACGGTTGTTCAGTTTGTTGGTCTCGGGTTTCGCCTAAGCAGTATTTTAATCTAAGTTTTATCAAATTCATATACAGTGCGTCAACTGAAATCACTACGCCTTGGTGTTGTTTTGACTTGCGTATTTCCCCGCTGCTTGCGCACAATGCCTTCTGGCTCTGGCTCTGGCGGGCGTGACACATTACTACACCGACGTCGTAAAGAGAGTCGGCTGCCTTTACTGCACCGCAGCTTGTGATGTCGAGAACTGACGCGCATTAAGACGAAGCGAATGGCAAAAGCTCAAATGAAGGCAAGAGAGTACATCTGGATGGAAGGAAAAAAAAAAACAAGGAAAAATTAGGGAAAATTAGTTGAAAATTAACGGAAATCAGGCCCGCCTCAGCGTGTGCATAGTACAGAACTGAGCCTGGCACATATCAAAAAGTCGGTTCAGCCAGAAGCTGGACGCAAGGCTTATGGAGGATGAGCAAGTATTCTCATGGTATCAAGTGATGTCGGCGCAGCCGAACGCATCAAGAAATAAGAAAAAGCACAACATGAAGCAAGTCCGTTAGGGCCGAGGATGCATGCTAGCAATGGCAAATATGGTCGTGCTTTTGCGTCATGGCCTGAGCCTTGACCTTGGCTTCACTAATGATGGGAGACTGGCGAGTGAGCCATTCACCAAATTGGTGCAAGCTTTTGCTTCCGAGAGGAAGGTCATCACGGTAAATGTCCATAAAGAGGACGACTCGAAAACTTGTGTTGTGGAACGCTTCGCTCTTGACTTCGTGGCGGAAGGCATCGTCAAACATGACGCCTTCTCCCTCCTATCACGTCAACCGGGCGGGTCCAAGAACCGTGTTCGAGTGAGCAGGCGAGATAACCTCAAATTGGTAATTTGCGATGAGGCGTTGGTTGGGATGGGGACGTTGGGTCGTGGGATGACACGAACCTTCCAATGGTAGGTGAGATCTTCCACCTGAATGTAAGCATCGTTGGCTTCATCCACTTGAAGGCCCAGATGATATCGGTAGACGCTACGCATGGCGCCGCAGTGGCTGACAATGTGCTGGTATGGGTGGATGCAGGCGTGCGGTGAGCACTCGGGATGGGATGGGAGAGTGGGGGAAGGAAGGCCCCCGCGGTGTATAGGGGGGCTAGGCACGAGCCTACCTTGCCAGGTTCGAGAATGGACAGGATGGCGGCGGAAATTTGGTTATCAGCACCCTTGAGAAGACGGGTGGTTTCGGGCATGAGGGCTGCATTGTCTTCGTACCACTCGCCGTATGCCTGTTTGCGCAACGAGGGGGAGGTGAGAAGGAGGCCGGGGCTTTAGTGCCACACAGAGGAGCGAAGTCCGCACCTTCAGGACAAAGGTGTGCCACGGCACGCCGTCACGGGTCGCCAGGCGGGTTTGAGCAGCGTCCAAGTTCTCAAACGTGGGGATGTCCGAGGCCATGCTATCGGTGAGCGGGGAAGGGCCGATGCATGAGGTATGTGGTAAGTGGGGAAACGAGTTTGAACAAGGCTGGCGGTAACTCGACTTTGAGAGTGTGGCAAGCTGAGGAGAGGGACGACGGACCGCATGACGCATTGCGTTTCACACTGGATATGGCGAAAGTTGTTGGGGTCTTCGAGGACCTTGGCGTATGGGAAGTGGCGGTCGCTGGAGACAAATGGGGGATTCAGTTCACCGGGGGTGCGCATGGCGTCCTCATCGGCGGGGGTGATGGGCGTTTGAACGGGGTGTGGGATGCCACAGCCATCATCATGACAGCCGCATTCACTGGTGGCGGGTTGTGGGCCTGAGATATCCAAGCAAGGGTGGGCGCATGAGTCGGCCGTGACTTTGGTAGTCGACACAGCGCCGCTGGGATAGGGCTGGGTGCGCCCTGCATTCGAGGAATGACACGGCTTACCTGGCTGGTGGCCAGCACGGACCGAGGCCAGGGCAATAAAGCCACGCACCTCCTGTAACATGAATGAGGGGTGTGAGTGGTGTGGCATGGGCAAGGCAGTTTGGTGGTCTGGGGTACGGACTTGCTTGGGATGGAACGAACCTGGAGCATGCCACACTCGTTGGTAGCTATGCAGTTGCGAGTAAAGCTGACGAGCCAGGTACCCACGGCCAGCGCGGCAATGCCAAAGATGAGGCAGCCGTACTTGAATATACGGCGCAGCTTCTGGTTGCGCTCGTGCACCTTGATCATGACGCCGTTGCGGCAAGCTGATACTTGTATGCGAGCAGAGCGTGCTCGGCAGAGGAGGCGGCCGGGGGGCGGAGAGGGAGAGGGAGAGGGAG